>NC_133324.1:132057526-132092526 GCF_042186555.1 Aquarana catesbeiana | reverse complement strand
CATCCCTGCGCCTCATGCAAGAGGCCAGCCGTTTTTTGAGAAGCCCCCCCGAAGCAGAAGAGTCCTATGGCTGCTACTTAGCCAGCAGGCTTCTTCAAATGGATTGGGAGCAGCGTCTCATTTGCGAGCGCCTATTTGGGGAAACTATCCAGAAGGGGCTGCAGGGCACACTAACCCGAAACACACAATTACATGAGGCAGCCCCCCCTCCTCCTCCTCCTCCTCCTCCTCCTCCTCCTCCTCCTGCCACAACTGAAACACCACAGCCACAGCCTCCAAAGAAGGCTACAGGGAAGGCTGCAGGGAAGGCTGCAGGGCAGCGTGGAGGAAAGGCTGCAGGGAAGAGAAGAAAGTGATGACCTGGGTTCAGTCTGGTCTGACAGAAGACGCAGGCTGTTGTAGGACCACAGTCTGGGGACATCTAGATCATCTGCTGGTGCTGTTGATCTCTGGGATTCTTGGACCAGATTGTGCTACCTCTTATATGGACTCCTCAAGATCCCAATTTTCTTGTACACCGACTTTTTCCAGCGTTGACTTCCTCTTTATTTTATTTTGACCATGAATAAATGGGTCTTTTTTGAGTTTAGCAAAAGACTTTATGTGTTTTCTTTTAAATCATTGATTTTACACACAATGTTAAATTAACAAGGGACAACAATCTCATTGAGTTTGAAAAAACACACCAAAAATACATTACTAATGTTAATAATGTTCAAGTGGTAAGTCTTGAAAATAAAAAAATCTACATAACCAAAAACGGTGCTTTGGGTTAACTTTATCTAAAAACTAAAAAAAAATCACTAGAAAAACAAAACTAGAATAATGGGTTCTTTGTGGTAACTTTACAAACCTAAAAAAAAAAAAAAAAACAATAAAGTAAAAAGTATTATTAGTATGGAAACATTGTTTTTAAAAAGCATACTATATCATTCATGAGATCAAAGAGAAAAAGAATCCAGAAATCAGTTTGGGAGAACTCTGATTATGAACAGCAAAACACCTTCGTTCTTTAGAGCATTCGTAAAGAAGAAATAAAATGCGCTGCATTCAACGATCACAGATTTTGCAGCGTAATGAATGTGCTACCTACAATACGAACACTAGTTTTACTAGACCGAGTGCTTCCGTTTAGTTTTTGCTTATGAGCATGCGTCGTTTTTTTGTCCGTCGGACTAGCATACAGACGAGCGGACTTCGGGGTCCGTCGTAGTTACGACGTAAAGATTTGAAGCATGTTTCAAATCTAAAGTCCGTCGGATTTGAGGCAAAAAAAGTCAGTTGAAAGTCCGGAGAAGCCCACACACGATCGGATTACCAGCCAGCTTTAGTCCGTCAGCGTCCGTTGGACTTTTGTAGACGAAAAGTCCGACCGTGTGTACGCGGCATTAATCTGAATTCATACCACATACGTTCCATGACAATAATGTTATCTTACCCTCCATTTATATGTAGAGGAGATGGATGTAGTATATCTGGGGGTAACAGCTTGTGAGCCAGATCCTGATTGACCTTACCTCCTGTGGGGAGAGAACAAAACACACCAGCAGCACACAGCACAAACCAACACTTAAAGCGGGGTTCCACTCAAATTTTTAACTTAATCTTACCCCCTTCAGTTAATTGCATAGATGTTCAAATGCCGCACGAACATTTTTTTTTATCGCTGTAATTACCTTTATATTGTACTTTATTGTGGCACTTCCTGTCTCTCCTCCAATGGGAGTAGGCGTGTTTATTGCCTTTTCCCGGAGCCGCACTGTCTCCTGGGAGCTTAGTGTCAGGCTTCCCAAGATTCAGTGCGGAAACAATGATCATGCACGTGAACAAGCTGTGAATGAACAGCATTCACCGCATCCTGGAAATCAATGCTTGTGGGCTTCCCACCCTGCACACAACCCCATATTGTTGTGTGCCTGACTCCCATAACCATAAGGAAGAAAAATTAAAGTAACCTTGGGGGGTCACAGGTCTCTAATAAGATCAGAAACACCACATAATTATAGGGGGTGTGTCATGTAAAAATGGAATATCGACCAACTCAAAGAACCTGAGATAGTCCAGCTAGGAGCTAGCTGACGAGAGAGGAGAAAGAAAAAAAACCCAAAAACCAATGGGAAAAAAAACCCTCAAACAAAAAAAAAACAAATGTAAACAAAGTCACCAATCACTAAGCTAATTCTAACACAATAAATAGTTTTATCAAAATGTAACAGTCTATCAAATAGGGTCATATATAGAAAAAAAGAAAAGTGCTTACAAAAGCCAAAGGAGAGAGACAATAAATGCAATTTTTAGCTCCTCATATCAAAAATATGTATCAAAATGTAGACAATAATTATTCATAACCGCCTAATGATAAATTTCCATCATGCATAAAAATATAATCATGTAATAATCAAAAATCTGATCATGACTTCATACCATTTTCATCCATCATTCCATGATATGTCCCATAGCTCCGATACATC
This sequence comes from Aquarana catesbeiana, assembly GCF_042186555.1. Taxonomy (NCBI): domain Eukaryota; kingdom Metazoa; phylum Chordata; class Amphibia; order Anura; family Ranidae; genus Aquarana; species Aquarana catesbeiana. The sequence continues at coordinate 132,090,055 of NC_133324.1, read as the reverse complement.
AGGATGCGATTTTATCTGAAAAAAGAGCATGCAACATAGTCTCTAAACTGAATAATTCATAAAAATAAATACAAATCATAATCTCTATTAATTCCATCTGGATACAAAGATCTTAACCGGTTAATCCACCAAACTTCACGCTGTCTGAGTTTGAGTATTCTATCACCCCCTCTTTTATCTCGGGGAACCTCCTCAAGCACCATGAATCTGAAATCTGAGTCCTGGTGCCCTTTCTCCAAAAAATGCCTGGATACAGGCAAACCTGGCTGTTTCAATCTTATGGTGCTGTGATGTTGTGCGATTTCTGTCTTTTATCTTCTAGGTAGTTTCACCGACCTATACTAGTTTGTAAGGACAAATGAAAATATAGATCAATTAAGAGGATTGACATGTGAAGAATCCCTTTATCGCAATCCTACCTATATAAAGAAGGCAGTAGTTTTGATACACACTAACACACAGAAGGGAATCTGTACACAGGCAGTAGATGTGTGTTTTGAGGCCAAATCATTTAGACATACACACATGACCCACACAAATACCACCCCATGTAAAGATAAATAAAAAATTATCTTAATTTGCACATAAGGATCATCTCTTCCTCAGAGAACAGTGAGCGGGGCATGGTGGTGGGAAGAAATTAGCAGCAGTACAAGCAACTTCCTGGAGGGGCGTGATGACATTCCTGTGTGCTGTCCATCGCTTCCGGCAACCAGATATGCGCCACGGGTGCATACCTCCGCGCACACAGCAGTTGCGCATCTCACATACACAGCGGTCGCGCATCTAGATGCATTTGGCTCATTTAGCTGCAGGAACCCAATTTTTATGGAAATTAATAGTAAACCAGATGCAGATTTCCAGGACTGGACTAACAAATGTTTATAGTGAAGGGCAACTGATGTTTTCTATTAAAAAAGGTCTAAATGGGCCATTAACATGCATCACAGTTGAAGGAATGTGTCTTTGCAAAGTTAAACTAAATGAAATCCTTACTTATTTTTGCTTGGGGATAGAGTGCAGAAGGATTAGAAGTCTCGTCAGTTTTTGGGGATGTCTGCACCCTTGATAGGGTAAAGACAAATTTTGCCAGTTCCTCCTTCAAATTTATTCACTTCCTGTCACATAGCCAAACAGGAAGTGAGGGTAAAACCCTACCTATGTCTTTCCTTGGGGACACACATCTAAATAGTTTCCCCATTAGGGAAATTGCATTTTGCTGTGTACACCCCAAATTATTAGGTATCTTGGACTTTGGGGTTTATTTACTAAAGGCAAATCCACTTTGCACTACAAGTGCACTTGGAAGTGCAGTTGCTGGAGATCCGAGGGGACCATGCAAAGAAATAAAAAAACAGCATCTTTGCTTCTACATGATTGGATGATAAAATGACCATTGCTTCCCCTCAGATTTACAGTGAGTACACTTGTATTGCAGAGTGGATTTGCCTTTAATAAACCCACAAATACCTAATACTTTGAGGTGTACATAAACAATTTGCTTAATGGGGACACTAGTTAGATTAACCCATGTGTCCCCAAGGAAAGACATTGGTAGGGTTTTACCCTCACTTCCTGTTTGGCTATGTGACAGGAAATGAAGCCAATTTTCAGAAAAGCCCAACCTAAAAAAGACAAGCAGGGGTTCTAACACTCACTTGGTTTTCCTGAAATGCCCACAATTAGAATAGGATTGTCTTGAGCTAGATTTTAGCTCAGTGCTCTAAATCAGTGGTTCTCAACCCTGTCCTCCCTGTGGTTCTCAAGTACCCCCAACAGGCCATGTTTGCAGGTTTACCTTCATCTTGCACAGGTGCTTTAAATCAGAGTCAATGGCTTGGTATTTTGGACAGCTATTTAGCTAAGATTAATTCCCAAAACATGTTCTGTCGGGCGTACTTGAGGACTGAGGCTGAGAACCACTGCGCTAAAATGGAAAATTAAATACTTACCTCTCTGTAATTTTCCTTTCCTGGTGCATATCCATGGCAGCATACACATACATATGCTACCATGAAGGCACCAGGGAAGTAGCTTTTAAACAAATCACCTTTTTTTTGTTTTGCCATCCCAATCAGCTTAGTTAAGCTGCAGTTAAGAAATCTGTTGCATGAAAATTGTTCGGTGGGGGGGAGTGTAAAATGCATTACTTGGATTGAGCATGCATCTGAAAAACAAATTATTAACAAAACACATAAAACATAAAAATTTGCTACAAATTTTATTGGTCAACAAAACAGGACTTGGAAATGAGCAAGGAAAGCAAAAAACACATGTGCAGTATGTTAATTTAAGACACTAACAGAATAAGGTTTTGAGGTCTGACCATTTTGCAGAGGAAATGAAGAGGAGTTAAAAGGACTGTGCCCACAAACGGACAGTCTCTTAAGGATTTAAACATTTAGCAGTCACAACAACTTGAGGAAGATTTTGCAAAATCATGCAGCACAGACAATTAAATCAAAGTGAAACTAACAACCTACAAACACAGATTGACAACATCAAAAATATTTCAGTGAAAAATATCCCCCCCACAAAAAAAAAACAAATGTAAAAAATACTTGCTCTAAAACACATCTGTTTTGCATAACAAACAAAATACAAAGAGAAAATACAAAAAAAGAAAAAGAAAAAAAATGTAGCACCCTTATGCTAAACAGGGCTGCTCATAAATTTAATCTGCTAGGTGGTAACTAACCTGGCTAATTTTTAGGGTGATCTACTGACTTTTGCCCTAAACCTGAATTTGGTGCACCTCTCTCTTCTGTCACTAGGTGGCATTGCTGCCTGTGGACTTAGAATGATAAGGGCATAGTGAGTTCGGGTTAGTAGTGTATAGGTTGTCCCAGCCAATTGGTAGGAGTCTCTTTGGCCCCATGGACTGCTGGGAGATCCTATTTATTCGGGTGGAGTCAGGTGATCGAGGTTCTGTGTCACCCAGATGGCTGTCTGGGTGGACGTGTGCTGTATTTCTCCCGGTTGCTAGGCCAGAAGCCTGAGGCCTATCCGCGAGCACCTGGCTGCCAGGCTGTCTGAGGCCTATCCAGGACTGTGAGAAGCAGTGCGGGGTTAGGGCTTCAGGTCGGGAGCCTTACCAAGCTGCAGAGGTTCAGCCGGATGGGGAACTGAATGTTGTCAGAGGTGAAGGAGAAGCAGTTGCCATACGGGACGACCACTCCTGTTACCAGAGGCAAATAAAGATCAAGGTCAGAGGTAAAGGGGAAGCAGTTGCCACCAACTGACAACCAATCCTGTTATCATAGGCCAGTGTATGAAGTTTGAAGAAGTACCAGAGCAGCTTTCTCACTAGCCCGGGACTAGGGTTGCCACCCGTACGGGATTGACCTGGACAGTACGGGTTTGGCAACTTGTGGCCGGGTTTCTGTCCCCTGGAAACCCAGGCACAACATATATCCAGCTCCTGTCTGTTGTCCCGTCCTCCGCCCCGTAGCTCTGTGTTAACTATGTGGCCGGTGGCGGCTCTACACCTCTCTGCTCCATATGACAGACCGCCGGGGTCTCTAGTCAGTGTAGCCCCTCCTACACTTGTCTGTGTAAGAGCTCCTCACCTCATGGACCCTCACCCTCTTCCTGCTCCACCACAGGAGACAAAGTATTGAGGTGAACGGGGAGCCTGAGACCTACTCCGCACAGCGGGAACCCAAAGGTATGATCGCAGCCCCCTTCCTCTCTGTCAGCCCCCCTCACTCTCTGTCAGCCCCTTTCCTTTCTGTCAGCCCCCCTCCTCTCTGTCAGCCCCCTTCCATCTCTGTCAGCCCCCCTCCTCTCTGTCAGCCTCCTTCCCCTTTTTCTGCCCCCTCCTCTCTGTCAGCCCCCTTCCTCTCTGTCAGCCCCCTTCCTCTCTGTCAGTCCCCTTCTTCTCTGTCAGCCACCTTCCTCTTTGTCAGCCCCCCTCCTCTCTGTTAGCCCCCTTCCTCTCTGTTTACCCCCTCCTATCTGTCAGCCCCCTTCCTCTCTTTCAGCCCCCCTCCTCTCTGTCAGCCCCCTTCCTCTCTGTCAGCCCCCTTCTCTCTGTCAGCCCCCCTTCTCTCTGTCAGCCCCCTTCCTCTCTGTCAGCCCCCCTTCTCTCTGTCAGCCCCCTTCCTCTCTGTCAGCCCCCTTCCTCTCTGTCAGCCCCCCTCCTCTCTGTCATCCCCCCTTTGTCTGCCCCCTCCTCTCTGTCTTTCCCTTCCTCTCTGTCAGCCCCCCTCCTCTCTGTCAGCCCCCCTCCTCTCTGTCATCCCCCCTTTGTCTGCCCCCTCCTCTCTGTCTTTCCCTTCCTCTCTGCCAGCCCCCCTCCTCTCTGTCTTTCCCTTCCTCTCTGCCAGCCCCCCTCCTCTCTGTCAGCCCCCTTCCCCTCTGTCTGCCCCCTCCTCTCTGTCATTCTCTTCCTCTCTGTCATCCCCCTTCCTCTCTGTCAGCCCCCCTCCTCTCTGTTAGCCCCCCTCCTCTCCCCTGTCCCCCCATACTACACCAGAAGACCTCCCCCCGCCCCCCCAGAATTACACTGGGAGGCTCCCCACCAAACATTACACACTACATATACAGTATATTGTACATTACACATGCCTGCACTATATACACTATATTGTACATTACAAACATCTGCACTATATACACTATATTGTACATTACACACTACATATACACTATATTGTACATTACACACTACATATACACTATATTGTACATTACACACACCTGCACTATATTGTACATTACACACTACATATACACTATATTGCACATTACACACACCCGCACTATATGCAATTGACTACACCCACTGTTCACAGCTGGCCGTGCCGCATTACTACTTCCCTAGGGCACACAGAGGTGTCCCAGGTATTTTACAATCTCATATATGCTACAAAAAAATGCCAAGCCCCGCTGAAGTGTTCGGGTTTGGCTCGAAGAAAAGGTGGCAACCCTACCCGGGATGGTGAAGTGGGAAAGCTTCAGCAATCAAATCAGGGACCCAGCGGGTAGCGTAGGTGAAGCTTGAGAAGTATACAGTGGGTTAGCTGTGGAAGAGCTCAGGGGATCCAGTGGCGGCTGGGATCTTGGAAGTCTAGTGAGAGACTGGGAGCTCAGTGTGAAGATCTACAGTAGGAGACTGAGATGTGAGAGAAGATCTACAACGGGACACTGTGAGTTACGTGTGCAGATCTATATTGACTGTTGAAAGTTCAGTTGCTATAGGAGACAGCAGTTCTACAAATACAGTGCGCTGCATCCAGCTTAAAGGCCCTCTAGCTGTATCACTGTGTGCCTATTATTATTTTTGGTCTGCGGAGTCTGCCAATTGCTGTTGCATTTGGCAGTCCTGGCATTTGGTGTCCTGGCCCTAAACCCTCTCTCCCCCAGTTCTTGTTAAGAGACAATAAAATCCCTTTTGTTGCATTCAAAAAGTAACTGGCGCCCATGTTTCCAACTTGCATTACACCCACCATGCCCAGTGACCTGCACTAGACATGTGCACTGCCGAAAAATTTGTTTATTTTCGTTCCATTTGTTTGGTTTTTTTTGGAAATTCTAAAAATTGGAAATTCTAAAATTTGGAAATTCGGAAATTCCAAAATTCTAAAATCTGAAAGGAAAATCCAAAATTTGAAAGAACGAAAATCCAAACATCCAAAAATTTGAAATAATAACTAACTAATAATAACTAACTATTAAATTATAGGTGTTGGAATTTCCTTTCAAATTTGGCTGTTAGTGAACGTAATGAATACAAATTTATTTGAAGTTACAAATTATCCAAAATAAGGAATGCCGCATCTAAACAAATGGAACGGAACTAATAAATAATAACAATGTTTTTATTATTAGTTTTGTTATTTATTATAATTAATTCATTACATTTCATTCGTTTAGATACGACATTCGTTTTTACGGATAATTCGTAACTTCGGATAAATTCGTATTTGGTACATTCACTAACAGCCAAATTTGAAAGGAAATTCCAATACCTATAATTTAATAGTTAGTAATAGTTAAGTTATTAGTTAGTTATTATTTCAGATTTTCAAATTTTCGGGTTTTTGAATTTTCAGATTTTCGCTCTTTTGAATTTTCAGATTTTCACTCTTTTGAATTTTCGGATTTTCATTCTTATTTTTGGATTTCCGAATTTCCGAATTTTCGAACTTCCAAAATTTTGAATTTTCGAACTTTCGAATTTCTGAAATTTCGAATTTTCAGATATTCGAATTTCCAAATTTCCGAATTTGTCTAAATTTGTTAAAAAACGAATTCGGAACTAAACGAATGCACATGTCTAACCTGCACCCTGAAGAGTAATGTCAGTTTTCCCTGGCTCGGCTTTTGGAAGTCGGGAAGACCGATACAAAAGAAAGAAAGACAGAGGGAGAGAGAAAGAGAGAAAGGGAGACAAGGGGGGGGGGGGGGAGAGAAATGGAGAGAGTGAGTCGGAGGGACAGGGAGAAAGAGAGAGATGCAGAGAATATTAAAATTTTCTCTGCTCAAAGCCAACACAGAGATGGAAAGAGAGGCGAAGATGGAAAGTGAGACAGAGGGAGAGAGAGAAAGATGGAGAGACAGTGGCAGGGAGAAATAGACAGATGGAGAGAGAAAGGGAAAGAGATAGAGAGAATTAAAGAATTTCCCTGCTCAAAACCAACAGGTTATTCAAAGAATGCAACAAAAATGTTCTATCAAATCATTAGAAGAAAGAGGAACCTAAACAGGAAGGGCGGCAGTTGCCTCACTTATGGGAGCTGATCACCTGTAGTTCCCTTCTTCAGCAGCTGAAAACCAGTTTCTCCTCCTCTCCCTCCTGCCGCTTTTAGCTGCTGCAGAAGGGAATTACAGGAGATCAGTTCCAGTGAATGCTACCCCCCTTGTCCAGGTTCCCTTTCTTTCTGCTGCTGTGACTCCCAGTATGCTCCCCTTGTCCCCAGCAATTGCTGCCTACTGTGAGGGGATCGTTGCAGGATGTAATTTACCGACCCCTTCCTTTTCTGAATGAACACAGTGAGTAATCAGTACTAATCACTCACTGTGTTCATTTATAACTGAATCTTAGAAAACTGTGTTTACTATGCTTTGAGTTGTGAATGAACAGGGAGACTGTGCAGAGCTCTTCCTATTCATTCATTTTGTGTAGTTGAGGCTGCAGAGATAGAGATTGAGGACTGTGCATGAGACATCAGGGGTTTCATATTTCACCAAAGCCAGGGCTGTTAATTTTTTTTTTACAAATAATAAAAAATAAAATTGTAAAAAGAAAAAACAAAAAACAAATTACTAGAAATAAAAAAATTGTAAAAATAAATTAAAAAAATATACCGTATTTATCGGCGTATAACACGCACTTTTTTCCCCTTAAAATCAGGGGAAAGTGGCAGGTGCGTGTTATACGCCGATCCCCGCCGATCCCGAGCTGTCACATTTTCAAAATCGCGGACCGCGATTTGAAAATGGCGCCGCCGGAGCCGAAGTACACAGAGCCGGTCCTCGGCTCTTTCCGGCGGCTCTCGTTTACTTTCGGCTCCACTCGTAGTCCCGAGTGGAGCTATCCGAACCTACTCGGATAGCTCCGCTCGGGACTACGAGTGGAGCCGAAAGTAAACGAGAGCCGCCGGAAAGAGCCAAGGACCGGCTCTGTGTACTTCGGCGCCGGCGGACCGCGATTTTGAAGCCCTGGAAGCAGGGACAGGGGATCCCAGGCTGCACTGGGGAAGGCTGCACTGGCAAGGCTGCACTGGGGAAGGCTGCACTGGCAAGGCTGCACTGGGGAAGGCTGCACTGACAAGGCTGCACTGGGGAAGGCTGCACTGGGGAAGGCTGCACTGACAAGGCTGCACTGGGGAAGGCTGCACTGACAAGGCTGCACTGACAAGGCTGCACTGACAAGGCTGCAATGAAGGGCATTTAAATGTAAGTTTTTTTCCCTTCAACTTCCCTCCTAAAAGTTTTTTTTCCTTAAAATTCCCTCCTAAATTGGGGTGCGTGTTATACGCCGGTGCGTGTTATACGCCGATAAATACGGTAATTGTAAAAAATAATAAAAATTAAAAAACTTAAGGGCTCATACATTGTGAATGAGCGTTTTTTTTTTAATGCGGCTGGAGCGCTCTGTTATTCTATGGGAATGCAGCGGCTGTATGAACAAAGCCACAGGTCCTACTTATGACAGGTGGGTGAGTGGCACCAAATGCACACTGTCTGTGTTTGGGGCCATACACCTGCGTCCACATGCCTTTCAAATTTGGACCTGTGGCCAATGCTGTATCTTGGCCTAGACCAACAAGGCCCAGGCCTAGGGCAGCACTTTGGAGGGGGGCAGCAAGAAAGCTGCCCCCCCCCCCCCCGCACATAAAAAGGCCTCCTCCTCCCGGCTCCCACGCGAAAAGAGTCTCCACCGGCTTAGGCTACACTTTTAGTGTAGCGCCAGTCTTATGGGGTGGACTGGGCCGGGGGGCTGATTATTTCACTTATTTGTATAATTACTAGGGAATTCCTGGTCATTATACTGGTCATTATACAAATAAGTGAAATAATGCTATGATTACAATCAGTGGCAGCAAACACAAGTCCAAATATCTTAAAAGGCAGGAGTAATCTTACTAATCCAGTGACATTTTGTGATAGCACATATAGGTGAGCAAGTCCTAATTTAACCAAAACAAAGTCCCAGATAATATCTTACGTATTAGCTAAGATCAGTAGTATAAATATTTCTTCTCTACAACATACTGTACAATGTGCATTGCATATTATATTATCCATGTCAAAACTTGTTATTATATAAAACTGAATTTCTCATTGTTAATTCTTGTAGTTATTAAATGATTAAATGTTTTATAATATGCATATTTTTATAGCATATATATATATGTATGTATATATATATATATATATATATATATATATATATATATATATATATATATATTCTTGATTGTTTTTTAGTTTAATTAAACTACAATCAAGAAAAAAAAAAAAAATAAAAATAAAAAAAAAAATATATATATATATATATCTATATATATACAGTGGGGATGGAAAGTATTCAGACCCCCTTAAATTTTTCACTCTTTGTTATATTGCAGCCATTTATTAAAATCATTTAAGTTCATTTTGTTCCTCATTAATGTACACACAGCACCCCATATTGACAGAAAAACACAGAATTGTTGACATTTTTGCAGATTTATTAAAAAAGAAAAACTGAAATATCACATGGTCCTAAGTATTCAGACCCTTTGCTGTGACACTCATATATTTAACTCAGGTGCTGTCCATTTCTTCTGATCAACATTGAGATGGTTCTACACCTTCATTTGAGTCCAGCTGTGTTTGATTATACTGATTGGACTTGATTAGGAAAGCCACACACCTGTCTATATAAGACCTTACAGCTCACAGTGCATGTCAGAGCAAATGAGAATCATAAGGTCAAAGGAACTGCCTGAAGAGCTCAGAGACAGAATTGTGGCAAGGCACAGATATGGCCAAGGTTACAAAAAAATTCTGCTGCACTTAAGGTTCCTAAGAGCACAGTGGCCTCCATAATCCTTAAATGGAAGACGTTTGGGACGACCAGAACCCTTCCTAGAGCTGGCCGTCCGGCCAAACTGAGCTATCGGGGGAGGAAGAGCCTTGGTGAGAGAGGTGAAGAAGAACCCAAAGATCACTGTGGCTGGGCCCCAGAGATGCAGTCGGGAGATGGGAGAAAGTTGTAGAAAGTCAACCATCACTGCAGCCCTCCACCAGTCAGGGCTTTATGGCAGAGTGGCCCAACGGAAGCCTCTCCTCAGTGCAAGACACATGAAAGCCCGCATGGAGTTTGCTAAAAAACACCCGAAGGACAAGATGGTGAGAAATAAAATTCTCTAGTCTGATGAGACCAAGATAGAACTTTTTGGCCTTAATTCTAACTGCTCATTACCTGTCCAATACAGTCCCAACAGTAAAGCATGGTGGTGGCAGCATCATGCTGTGGGGTGTTTTTCAGCTGCAGGGACAGGACAACTGGCTGCAATAGAGGGAAAGATGAATGTGGCCAAGTACAGGGATATCGTGGACGAAAACCTTCTCCAGAGTGCTCAGGACCTCAGACTGGGCTGAAGGTTTACCTTCCAACAAGACAATGACCCTAAGCACACAGCTAAAATAACGAAGGAGTGGCTTCACAACAACTCCGTGACTGTTCTTGAATGGCCCAGCCAGAGCCCTGACCTAAACCCAATTGAGCATCTCTGGAGAGACCTAAAAATGGCTGTCCACCAAAGTTTACCATCCAACCAAAAAGATGAACTTAAATGATTTTAGCAAATGGCTGCAATATAACAAAGAGTGAAAAATTTAAGGGGGTCTGAATACTTTCCGTCCCCACTGTATATATATATATATATATATATATATATATATATATATATATATATATATATATATATATATATATATATATATATGCTATAGAAAATGTATTTGTTGACAGGGTGGGTTTTAAACAGGAAGGGGTGTGGCCTTGACAAAAAGGGGTGGTTCATATTTAAATTAGGGGCGCATGAGTTTAGTCAGGCCTAGAGCAGCACAAAACCTAAATACACCACTGCCTGTGGCTGTGTTTGTTCAGCTGCTGGGTCCACATAGGCTGCCTGCACACAGCTCCAGCCACATAAAAAAAACACTGGTTCACACTGTACAGGCTACAGCACCAATGTAAATGAGCCCCAAGACCTCATTTACACACACAAAGCTTTATTTATAAATCCAATACAGTGCTACCAGTGCTGGATTTAGCAGGAAATGTGTAAGTTATGTTGTGTTTTTGTCTGCTATTAATGATTTTATTGTATTTTTAGCGAAAATCTTGTTTTGATATGTAGCACCCTCCTAGGTAAGTGCTGGAAGAGAGTATACTTTTTAGGTCTTTCTGCTTGCCAGGAAGACTGACAGGTAAATTTAGATGCTCTTTGCCTACCAGGGAACAGGGATCCATTGATGGGGTCTGCTCCTGGTGCTCAGGTGCTGCTCATGTTTCACACTGGTCCAAAATATATTGGACAGTGGAAGGAAACCTGAAAAATGAGAGCACAGGCGTAGATACAGTCCTGGTGATTGGCAAAGGAAAGTGCCTCAGTGCATGCTGGGTGACTGTATATACGTATTCCAAGGGCACATGTGCTCGGGGTCTTTGGCTGGAGAGCGGGTTCCCAGGGGGAGGGGCTGCTGCCCCTCCTCTGTAGAAGCTGCCATGCGACCTCAGGTGTCTGACCTAAGGGCCTGAATCTGAGTATAGCTTCAACCTGCAGAGCTGACTGGAAGGGAGACACGCCAGGAAGGATCTGTTTTGGCCTACAGTGAGCACAGATCAGTGTCATGTGGCCTGTCCAGTGAGGGCCACCCCTTCAGCTAGTAGAGTCAGCGGACGGGTGTCAGTTAAAGGGGATGCTAGTGAGTGTCCTGAATATAAACAGTTTCATTAAGTCTGCTGCCAGAGCAAGCAAAGGACTTATTCTTCCCATACAAGTGTTGTATGGTATAACAGAAAGTCTATTACCACATCTAACCTATGAGGCTGAGTGAGAGTTGTCCTCATTTGTAATTAGTTCCAGTTGAAGTATCCCACTATTGCCTTCTCCTTTCCAAGTTCCAACAATAAATACCATAAAAAAAAACAAACCCCTGGATTGATTCATGGAAACGAGCGGATGAGAGTACAGGAGGTTGTGTGAAAACCCTTAGTAACTGGCTGCAAGATAAGAAGGGGAAAAGCCCAGGGAAGTCTGCACACCGCAATCCCTACAAAGGCAGTGCTACAGATATTTTCGAGGGGAAGTCCCGTCAGGCAGGTTATACGGGGCACTGTGATTTCTAACAGCAGCCCTAGCAATATAACCACCATTAATTATGAAACTTATGTTTGTTTTCTGATACATGTGCAAATATTAGGTACATAAGAAAAGTACTGTATCATTCATAGGATATGAAAATAACAGTTAATAGCAACACACCAAATAAATACAAGAGGCAATAAAACTTTTTTCAGCTCCACTGTGTTCCAACAATCACAGTGGCAAGGTTCTCTATTAGATTATACATCAGAGATCATAGCAGAGCTCCGCATATCATGTTCATAATAATAATATTATGATCTCATTCTGTGTTGGAGTCATTGAGAGATGTAGCGACTTGCCCAGTGCCACATACAGAAAGTATGAAGCTTCGTATATTGGATTATAACTCCTAAAATAACCGCTGTATTAAAAGTACCCTCCATGCTTTAGATCTCTGAATAGAAAGCAGCACTATTATTAATAAGGGAGAGTAGGAAGGAATCTTTTTAAATATGGATCTTGCATATTTATAAATAGATAAAATGCAACATCATCTGAATCTGTAGAATAGGGGGGGGGGGGTCACATCTCACTTGTGTATCCTGGTTTTCTCAGAACAGTCATACTTCATGTGATTCCCGCATTATACTTGCTGTATACTGTATTCTTGAATGCACAGATAATTCTACTACTTAATGATTGTTATTGCCTGGGGCAAACTGAATTCAGATATGATTGATGGTTCATTGTTCAGTGCCAGCTTTATATTTTCAGCAACACAGCAATGGAGAAATGATGCCAAGGTGGCAATATGATTGTTTAACAGTTTTATTGAATTTCCTGATAGTCATATGACTTTCCTGGAAAAAACACTGCTCAAAAAAATTAAAGGAACACTTTGAAAACACATCAGATCTCAATGGGAAAAAATATCATGTTGCATATCTATTCTAATATGGACTGGGTAATGTGTTAGGAGCAAAACTATGCCACATCATTTGATGCAAATTAAAATGATCTACTTACAGAGGGCTGAATTCAAAGACACCCCAAAAATCAAAGTGAAAAAATAATGCAGCGGGCTTGTCCATTTTTTTTTTTTTTTTACAAATCTTTATTAATTTTCTTAACAAACAAACAAAACAAAACACAACAAAACATCATACACATTGAGCCAGGAATATGAATAAGAACAAGTTCAAAATCCAATATAGCAATTGTTAATCTATAGGAGGAAAAAAAAAGAAAGAAAAAACAAAGGAAGGCAAGCATTTGTTCCTTCTCTCCCCAGTGGCTCCAAACCTATACTCATATGGAAACACTCATATTATGGATAGTGGCCCCCATGGGCATTTGATGCTGTAAACGATTTATCCAGCCACTTAGCCCACACCTTATCAAGCTTACGAGGACATCCCCTGTTCATATAGTTATCTCTATATAATGGAAGGTTATTATTTACCAATTGTTTCCAATACGAGAGGGTAGCAGACCAAGGTTTTTTCCAATGGAACACAATGGCTTTTCTTGCATAAAATAGTGTTGTATTAACACTCTCTAAGACACTGTGGGAAGAATAGTCTCTACCAAACCCAATAAACAAGTGGACATTGAAATTGGTAAGGGAGCAGAAGTGATAAAATTCAATAAATCCACTACTTCCATCCAAAAAATTGCTATATATGGACAAGTCCAGAAGATATGTGTAAAATCCCCCGAGTCTCTCCACATCACCAACATTCTGAAGAGCACATAGGATTTATCTTTTTAAGTCTGTGTGGCGTAATATATGCTCTATGTATCAATTTATATTGGATCATACGATCTCTCAAAGATATCAAAGATCACAAAGGGAAATCCCACACACCTGTCCAATCCTCCATATCTAAATCTGGTATACCTCAGACTGACCTTGCTCTAAGAACCTCTAATGGCAAGATATAAATGAATATAAGATGAGAGTACAATCTTGAAGTAGGCCTATCCAAACCCTCGGACCTGAGCACTAGTTCTAAAGTAGATTGTCTAATCGTTAAGCTGTCCTGTGGAAATTGTATATGGAAAGTGTGATAAAGTTGAAGATATCTAAATAGATAGGAGTTTGGAACATTAATTTCCGATCAGTAATCACTTGAGAAAGTATTTTTATATTATACTTAGTCCATGCAATAGGCTCTGATGTTTTGAAAAATTGGGGAAGAGTAGGATTAAGCCATAAAGGGGCATTTGGAGAAAAGGCATCCTTAGGATAATGCTCACATCTAAGACCAGGCTCCCAGGCTTGCATAGTAGTAAGCATTGAAGGAGTCAACCGATATGGTGCCCTGCGGCCTCTAAATAAAAGAGCCTTAAGAGCATCCATAGAGCCTACTACTGCCGTTTCCAACCGGGTAGAGGAGCTATATGTATCAGGATTTAGCCACCATGCGGCCGTAACCTGGGCTTGTCCATTTTACAGAAATTTCATTGCAGCAACTTAAAATGGTACTCAGTAGTTTGTATGGCCCCCACTTGCTTGTATGCATGCCTGACAACGTCGGGGCATTCTCCTAATTAGATGATGGATGGTGTCCTAGGGTATATCCCCCCAGATCTGGACCAGGGCACCACTGAGCTCCTGAACAGACTGAGTTGCAACCTGATGGCATCGGATGGACCGAAACATAATGTCCCAGAGGTCTTTTTTTTTTTTTTTTTTTTTAATTCTTTATTTAAATTTTACATATTATAAATACAAAAACACCCATCGAATGAGGGGAAAAAACATACTACCAAGTATACAAATCTCGCAAAACAGTAATAAGCCCCAATATTATCCCACTCCTACCCTCCTTCCCACCCCCCCCACCTCCCCCCACTTCCCGCAGATTGTTCACTTACAAAATAAACCTGGCGAGTAAAAGTATGTCTATACTTATATTAATGCATAATGGCTTCGGCAAAACTCTCCGATTTTTTAAAGGCTTCCCAACTGGCCCATCTGCCCCCCCCCTCTTCTTGATCCCTATCTAAGGGATCTACTGCCTCAGATTCCTCTAGGATATAAATTTAATTTACTCTTGAGATCCAATCCCTAATCCTAGGCCCCTCCACTTCCTGCCATTTTTTTGGGATTACGCTCTTTGCTGAATTAAGAAACACCGGGATTAGTGAGGTTTTATACCGTCTATTTAAGCCCTCATACCCATGGAACAAACAGACCCATGGGTCAAATGGGATAGCCTTACCCGTTATCACTTCTATCAACTTAATCACCTCCTGCCAGAATATTTTGATTTTTGGGCATTCCCACCATAAATGTGCCATTGTTCCAGAGGCCGAACACCCTCTCCAGCAATTAGGTGATTTATCAGGAAGGAATTTGCTGATTTTAACAGGAGTCATATACCACCTGGCCAGGCACTTATAGTTGATCTCCGTCGTTTTCATATCGACTACCATGCGTTGCCCCCAAGATGCTCCCCACCGCACTTTTCTCACAGATTACTCCCAGTTCTTCTTCCCATTTTTTAATGAATGGCGGTACTTCCAATCCTCCACTACTTGACAGAATTTTGTAAATTGCAGAAATATTCCTCTTTGCTATATCCATACAGAATAATTTCTCTATTGGTCTGTAATCTACTTACTCCTTCAAGGAGCCAGGTAGACTTCTAACAAAATGCATGAGCTGGCCGTACCACCACCCATTTACCTTCATTAAGTCCCTTTGTGTTGCTAATTCCTGGAATGTGCGAATTTTCCCTCTGTTGATAATGTCTTTTAATTGTGCTTCCCTATTCAAAATCCAATTTCCTCCCACTTCCACCATCCCCGGGGGAAAATAGGTGTTGTCTTTTAAATAAATTAAGGGAGAATTATACTCCCACTTCTTGGTGAGGTGAATCTGGTCCCAATTTTTAAATGTGAGGTGCGTTATAACATGTGTGTCTGGGCCTAAATTCCTGTGGTGAGGGGGATTCCAAATCATGTGATTTATTCGTGCATTGCTTAAACCCAGTTCTAAATTAGCCCATCTTTTTGTAATACTTCCTTTTGCCCAATCTAGTGCCCGTGATAAAACAATCGCTTTGTAATAATTTCTAAAGTCTGGGATAGCCAACCCTCCCTGTGCTTTTTCTCTACTCATCACTGTGCACGCTATCCTAGGTTTCTTATTATCCCATACATATCTACTTTTTAAATCTGTTAATGTTCTAAAATAGGTTTGAGGTAAGGGAATAGGGAGCATCTGCATCTTATAGAACACCTTAGGGGCTAGCACCATTTTGACTGTTTTAATTCGCCCTATCCATGAGACAGGACGATGTGATATTCTTTTTATTTCTGATCTAATTTCATCTAGAAGAGGAATGAAATTCAGCCGATATAACTTCCTAATGGATCCTGCAAGCTTTACACCCGGGTACTTAATATTTTCTCTCCAAGGGAAGTGAAACACCTCACTGAGTCTAGCGACTTCCTGTTTGTCAATATTAATTTTTAAGGCTTCAGATTTTTCAAGGTTAATTTTATAGTTTGACAGCTCACTAAATTTCTTCAATGTGGACAACAAATTGGGGATCGTAATTCTGGGTTTAGTGATATAAAGAAGAACATCGTCGGCGAAAGCAGCCAGTTTGTGCTCCTCCTTTCCCACTGAACAGCCGCTAATGTCCGTTTTTTTTCGGATCGTAGCTAATAAGGGCTCTAAGGTTAGGACGAATAGAAGCGGGGACAGCGGGCATCCTTGTCTGGTCCCGTTTTCCATGGCAAACTGTGCTGAAGCTAGGTTATTCACCTTCACAAATGCTGTTGGTTGATTGTACAGTATTTTAATCCATTTTAGCATTGTAGGCCCTATTCCCATTGCTTCAAGCATTTTGAACACGAATCCCCAGTCTACTCTGTCGAATGCCTTCTCGGCGTCTATCGACAGAAATAGACCTGGGGATCCACTTGATTTAATAGCCTCCAATATGAGAAGAGACCGCACCCCGTTATCTCTACCTTCTCTCCCTGGGATAAATCCCACTTGGTTCGGGTGGACCAGGTAGGGCATTTTTTCCTTAACCCGAAGCGCCAGCACCTTGGCATATAATTTAATGTCAGCATTTAAAAGCGCAATTGGCCTATAGCTAGAGCATAGGGTGCGGTCTTTCCCCTCTTTAGGAATTAGCGTCACTGATGCAGTTAACGCACCCCTAAACATTTTTCCCTGCTTCCCTAGCCCATTCCAAACCTGGCAGAGCCTTGGAACCAAGGAATCTTTAAATTTTTTATAGAAGCTGGTTGTGAAACCATCTGGCCCAGGACTCTTACCCGGGGGAGATGATCTTAGGGCCAAGCAGTTATCGGTCTCCCTAGTTCTATTATATCATTTTCTGACAGAATAGGAAGTCCCGCCCCTTTTAAAAAGTCTCTCATCTTCTCCTCCTTATTTCCACCACATTTTTCCCTCTGCCCAACCGAGTAGAGGGACGAGAAATACTGTCTAAATTCTTCTCCTATGTCTTTGGATGTGTGCCTCATTTCGCCATTTTTATTTTTGATCTTCTCTATAAAGTTTGCATCCTTTTTTTTTCTTACAATTGTTGCCAGTTGTTTCCCTACCTTATTTCCCCCCTGGTAACTATCTTTTAGATGTTTGTTCATAATCTTATGTGACTCTTTTTAAAAATAAGTCCCTTAGCTCTTCTCTTTTAATTATCTGTTGCTGTAATACGGGCCTATCGTTTCCCATAGAGGCTTTATGAAGTTGTTCTAGTTGGTGGATCTTAGCTATGAGACTTTCTTTCCTTTTAGTTCTCTCTCTCTTCTCCCCCGCGCCAATGGATATTAAGACCCCCCTTATAAACACCTTGAAGGCCTCCCAAATAACAGCCCCCGAGATCTCTCCAGTATCATTGTTTAGGAAAAACGCATCTATTTCCTGTTGGATTTTCTCGGCTATCTTATCTTCCTCAAGGAGTTTTTCGTTTAAACGCCAAGTGAATGGAACCCTATGGAGCCCTTTTATCTTTACCTTCATCGTGACAGGTGTGTGATCTGACAGTGTCATGATTTCTATCTTCGACTCCTCAATAGAGTCCAGTAAACTGTGGTCCACCATCATGTAGTCCAGCCTTGAATAGGTCCCATGCACCGGCGAGAAGAATGAATAATCTCTCTCCTTTGAATGCTGTACCCTCCATACATCCATCAATTGACATTCATGCAACTTTCTCCCTAGGCTCAATTGCAGATTTTTACTTGCCTCCCGTATTCTAGACGACCTATCCAAGGCTGGATCTAAGCAGAAATTAAAATCTCCTGCTAGTATCACTTCCCCCTCTTTGAATTCCATCAGTCTATTCAGGGTCCGGGAGAGGTATTTGATTGGATCTCTGTTCGGACAGTAGACATTAGCCAATGTGTAGATCCTTTCCCCCAATTTTACCTTTAAAAATAAAAAACGGCCCTCTGGGTCCACCCTCCTCTCTAACAATGCTTATTTAGTCCGTTTCGAGAATCTGATAACCACTCCCTTCGCCTGTTTGATGGGTGAATCATAATAAATCCAGACCGGAAAATTTCTTGTGTCAAGCTTGATGCCCTCCTCCAACACCAGGTGCGTCTCCTACAAAAAAACAATATCTGCACCATAGAGCTGTAACTCTTTTAGCACTTTGCGCCTTTTCCCGGGAGAATTTAACCCTTTTACGTTATATGACAAGCATTTAACTTTCATCCACCCAAATTTTTAATGTTTCTCTTATTTCAAGCACATTCGCCTCTACCTTACCCACTATTTGACCAAAGAGAAGAAAAAAAGGAAAAAATCTGCGGGAACACCCCTCCTCCTCGCCGCCCCCCCTTCTCATTCCCCCTCCTCCCACCCCCCTGCCAATACCTGACCTCGGGGCCGCAGCGTCCAGGTAGCCACCATCTCAGCCTACGTCCCCCCGTGCAGTGGGGTGAAGCTCCCACAGTGGGCCATGGTGTCCCCCCCCAAACAAGGAGAGGGGGAGGAAGGGCGTGGAGGTCTCTTTACCATTCTCTCCTCCTCACCCGCCCCCCCCAAAAAGTTTTATCCCTATTGTGGGGTCACCAGTACGGTATTTGTAAATTTAAATCATATCCCCTCTCAAGCGTCTCTTCTTCAGAGAGAATAAGTTCAGTGCTCGCAACCTTTCCTCATAACTAAGATCCTCCAGACCCTTTATTAGCTTTGTTGCCCTTCTTTGTACTCGCTCCATTTCCAGTACATCCTTCCTGAGGACTGGTGCCCAGAACTCGACAGCATACTCCAGGTGCGGCCGGATCAGAGCCTTGTAGAGTGGGAGAATTATCGTTTTATCTCTGGAGTTGATCCCCCTTTTAATGCATGCCAATATTCTGTTTGCTTTGTTAGCAGCAGCTTGGCATTGCATGCCATTGCTGAGCCTATCATCTACTAGGACCCCCAGGTCCTTTTCCATCCTAGATTCCCCCAGAGGTTCTCCCCCCAGTGTATAGATTGCATTCATATTTTTGCCACGCAAATGCATTATTTTACATTTTTCTACATTGAACCTCATTTGCCATGTAGTCGCCCACCCCATTAATTTGTTCAGGTCTTTTTGCAAGGTTTCCACATCCTGCGGAGAAGTTATTGCCCTGCTTAGCTTAGTATCGTCTGCAAATACAGAGATTGAACTGTTTATCCCATCCTTCAGATCGTTTATGAACAAATTAAATAGGATTGGTCCCAGCACAGAACCCTGGGGAACCCCACTACCCACCCCTGACCATTCTGAGTACTCCCCATTTATCACCACCCTCTGAACTCGCCCTTGTAGCCAGTTTTCAATCCATGTACTCACCCTATGGTCCATGCTAACGGACCTTATTTTGTACAGTAAACGTTTATGGGGAACTGTGTCAAATGCTTTTGCAAAACCCAGATACACCACGTCTACGGGCCTTCCTTTATCTAGATGGCAACTCACCTCCTCATAGAAGGTTAATAGATTGGTTTGGCAAGAATGAATCTTCATGAATCCATGCTGATTACTGCTAATGATACCGTTCTTATTACTAAAATCTTGTATATAGTCCCTTATCATCCCCTCCAAGAGTTTACATACTATTGATGTTTGGCTAACTGGTCTGTAATTCCCAGGGATGTATTTTGGGCCCTTTTTAAATATTGGTGCTACATTGGCTTTTCTCCAATCAGCTGGTACCATTCCAGTCAGTTAGCTATCTGTAAAAATTAGGAACAATGGTCTGGCAATCACTTGACTGAGTTCCCTAAGTACCCTCGGATGCAAGCCATCTGGTCCCGGTGATTTATTAATGTTAAGTTTCTCAAGTCTAATTTTAATTCTGTCTTCTGTTAACCATGGAGGTGCTTCCTGTGTTGTGTCATGAGGATAAACACTGCAGTATTGGTTACTGAAGCCCCCCGATTCACTCGTGAAGACTGAGGAGAAGAATAAATTCAATACCTTCGCCATCTCCCCATCCTTTGTAACCAGATGTCCTTCCTCATTCTTTATGGGGCCAATATGGTTTGTCCTCCTTTTTTACTGTTTACATACGTTAAGAATTTCTTGGGATTTTTTTTGCTCTCCTCCGCTATGTATCTTTCATGTTCTATCTTAGCCATCCTAATTGCACCCTTACATTTCTTGTTGCATTCTTTATAAAGTCTGAATGCTGAGGATGATCCCTCAACCTTGTATTTTTTGAAGGCCTTCTCCTTTGCTCTTATATGCATTTTTACACTGGAGTTAAGCCATCCAGGACTTTTGTTCGCTCTTTTAAATTTATTACCCAATGGGATACATTGGCTAATGCCCTTATTTAATATGCTCTTAAAGCAAACCCATCTCTCCTCCGTATTCTTTGTTCCTAATATTTTATCCCAATTTATGCCTTTTAGCAAGGTTTGTAGTTTAGGGAAGTTGGCTCTTTTGAAATTCAGTGTCTTTGTATTCCCTTTATGTTTCCTATTTGTGTGATTTATACTGAAACTAATTGACCTGTGATCGCTGTTACCTAAAATGCCCCGTATTTCCACATCCGTGATCAGGTCTGTATTGTTGGTAATCAGTAGATCCAGTAATGTTTTATTTCTAGTTGGTGCGTCTACCATCTGACCCATAAAATTGTCCTGCAAGACATTAAGGAACTGGCGAGCCTTAAATGAATGCGCGGTTCCCTCCGCCCAGTCTATGTCTGGATAATTAAAATCCCCCATTATGATAAAACTTCCCATCCTTGCTGCTAATCCAATTTGTGATAGGAGATCCGTCTCCACTTCCTCCCTCAGGTTAAGGGGCCTATAGCATACTCCCAGTATTATTTTCCCCTTAGCTTCATCCCTTTGGAGCTCTACCCATAAGGATTCCACCTCCTCTCTAGCTCCCTCAGTGATGTCATCTCTCACATTCACTTGTACATTATTCTTGATATATAGGCATACCCCTCCCCCTTTTTTACCCTCTCTATCCTTGCGGTATAAGGTATACCCTTGAATGTTTGCCAGCCAATCATGATAGCTGTTGAACCAGGTCTCTGAAATTCCCACAAAATCCAAATCCTCCTCGTACAACAGTATCTCTAGTTCACCCATCTTGTCCGCCATGCTCCTGGCATTGGTGAACATGCCACATAGTTTAGACCGGTCGCATATTGTCCTCGTATTGGGTGTTTCGAGATTGCAACTAGGACTTGCTACTATACTCACCTTGTGTTTTTGTGCTTTGGTTAACCTACCACTAATGCCCCCAATACTACCCTCTGGAATATCTTCCGCGCTGGCTATCTCTGTCTCTGGACCCCCCCCCATCGCCTAGTTTAAAAACCCCTCTAACTTTTTTGGCCATCTTCATTCCCAGCAGATCTGCACCCTCCTCATTTAGGTGCAGTCCGTCCCTTCTATAGTACCGGTTACCGACTGAGAAGTCGGCCCAGTCCTCCAGGAACCCAAACTCCTCCTTACTACACCAGCTCTTCAGCCACTTGTTTACTTCCCTAATCTCCCTCTGCCTTTCTGGTGTGGCTCGATGTACCGGTAGTATTCCTGAGAATACTACCTTGGAGGTCCTTTTCCTCAATTTAGCTCCTAAGTCCCTAAAATCGTTCTTTAGGACACTCCATCTGCCTCTGACTTTGTCATTGGTGCCAACGTGCACCATGACAGCCGGGTCTTCCCCAGACACTCCCAGTAATCTGTCCACAAGATCCGTGATGTGCCGAACCCGAGCGCCCGGTAGACAACATACTGTTCGGCACTTCAGGTCTTGGTTACAGATTGCCCTCTCTGTCCTTCTAAGAATTGAGTCCCCTACCACCAGAATCTGTCTTTCCTTTCCCTTTGCTGCCCCCCCTCTCTCACTGGACGAGTTCTTCCCCCGGCAGCTAGGAGAGTCCCTCAACTCCAGCAGTGCTGGTCCCTGACTGGTTTCACCAATGTCACTCAATGGAGCGTACTTATTGGGATGCTCCAGTCCTGGATCGGCCTCCCTGGCACTTCCCCCTCTACCCCTCCTGACTGTCACCCATCTACTCTTTGCTAGTGCCTGCACCTCTTTGTCTCCACCCGCCTCTTTGCTGGCCCCTGCCGGCACCTGCCATGTACGTTCCTGGCTCTCCTTTAGTTGGAGGTGCATCCATATCTTTTCCTGTGCTAAGATCTAGATAGGCTCCCAGGAGGGTCTCACCTCCGGGGTCCCCCCTAGAGCTCCTTTATGTTTTGCAGAGTCTTTCTTCTTATCTTTCGTGCTTTGTTGCCTATTGTCCATAATCAGACTTTTAAGTTGCGCTTCTTTTAAAAATTTTTGGATGGAGCTTGAGTTTAAGCTCTAGGCTTTTTAGATTCAGTTGCCTTATGTGAGTGACTTTTCATGTTCTTTGCCCCCCCCCTCCGCTCAGCGCCGCTTCTTTGTTTCTCGCTTGCAGAACCTTTGAGCTAGTGCGCTACTCTCAACACTGCGCATACCGTCCGTATTCGCTCAGTCTAAATTGTTTGTTCAGTTCTACTGAGCCACCATACTATTCTGCAATACAGCATTACCTCTCTTCACTTAATAGTTTTTTTTTTTTTTTTTTTTTTAGAAAAAAAAGAACTCTGAGAGACACGGTGATACGGGGATTTTGAGGTCGGTCTCCGTTTTACGTTATGGTGCAGACAGCGGAGAGCAGCGGGCCGACTAGTCACTTTCCGTCTACAGCTGTGGGGGGAGGGGTGCGGACCCCGGGCAGCGAGCAGAGACAGGGAGCCGGGTTCTGGGAGGACGTGTCAGCGGGCTGTGAGTCCCCACAGGACAGACCAGGAGCTGTCGGTAAGCCTCGCTCCTGCGGTATCTGTGACCGGGATACACTCGCTGGCTTCCTCTTCAGGTGTAGCACCTCCCGCTGTGTCATAGCGGCGGGTTAACGGGACCAGCGGGAGCTCTCACCCCACGCCGTCCCTACCGCCATCTCCTTTCAATTCTCCGCTCACCTCCACCACCCCACCGTCAGGCCCCTCCCCCGGAACTAGCACGTCACATCGCTCTTCCGTCCCAGAGGTGTTCTATTGGATTTAGGTCAGGCGAGCGTGGGAGCCATTCAATGATATCAATTCCTTCATTCTCCAGGAACTGGCTGCATACTCTTGCCACATGAGGCCGGGGTTTGTCGTGCATCAGGGGGAACCCAGGACCCACTGCACCAGCGTAGGGTCTGACAATGGGTCCAAGGATTTCATCCCGATACCTAACTGCAGTCAGGGTGCCATTGTCTAGCCTGTAGAGGTCTGTGCATCCCTTCATGGATATGCCTCCCCAGACTATCACTGACCCACCACCAAACCGGTCATGCTGAACAATGTTACAGGCAGCATAATGTTCTCCACGGATCCTCCAGACCCTTTCACGTCTATCACATGTGCTCAGGGTGAACTTGCCCTCATCTGTGAAAAGCACAGTGCACCAGTGGCAGACCTGACAATTCTGGTGTTCAATGGAAAATGGCAATTGAGCTCCACAGTGCCGGGCAGTGAGCACAGGGCCCACTAGATGACATCAGCCCTCAGGCCACCCTCATGAAGTTTGTTTCTGATTATTTGATCACAGCTATTCACACCAGTGGCCCTCTGGAGTTCATTTTGTGGGGCTCTGACATCGCTCATTCTGTTCCTCCTTGCACAAAGGAGCAGATAGCGGTCCTGCTGATGGGTTAAGGACATTCTATCTCTCTGTCCAGCTCTCCTAGAGTAACTGCCTGTCTCCTGGAATCTCCTCCATGCTCTTGAGACTGTGCTGAGAGACACAACCAACCTTCTGGCAATGGCACGTATTAATTTGTTATCCTGGAGGAGTTGGATTGCCTGTGCAACTCCTATAGGGTCCAGGTATCGTCTCATGCTACCAGTAGTGACACTGACCTTAGCCAAATGCAAAACTAGTGAAAAACAATGAGAAAAGATGAGTAGGGAAAAAAAATGTCAGCAGCCTCCACCTGTAAAACCCTTCATGTTTTGGAGGTTGTCTTATTGTTGCCCTTCTAGTGACCCTCAAACGAAAAGATCCTAGTATTAGGGTACCTAATATACAGGGTGACTCTGTAGGTACTTTAAAGGTTATTTGTGCCAACGTCCCTAATGACCGGTTAGAAGTATCAAAAGACTAAAGATTTGGTGGGACTTTAAAGGCACAACTGTAATGAGCTACACAGCGTATATAAAAAGAAGAAATTTAAATTTTATTTATAATCTACAAAAGAAAGAAAAAACCATACAGAGAATAGACAGAACATCATTAAAAACACGACAGGTCTAGACATACATAGCATATCCTAACACCATTGAGGATCTTATCCTGCAGTTAAGTGTATAACCCTGAGCATTTGTATACAATGGTAATCTAGCTAAGAGAGAAAAAAGGGGGGGTTAACTTCCCCTAAATGGTTGGAGAGGGGGGAGTACTGCAGGTCTGATGTTTCCAAAATGGTGTATTCTCCAATTGCTCATTGCTCTACATGTTTCACGTTGACAAGGAACGCTTCTTCAGGAGCTAGAGATTCTATTAAAATTATGTGCAGAGAAAAGAAAACATATGTCAAAGTTACAATATTTTAAAAGACTATTCTCAATGAACATGTTATAGAGACACAATAATACATGAAAAAATAATAACTTGGTACAAAAGAAGGGGCGCACCCCAGTGGTCAGGCATAGCAAAGGCCCTATACAGGATAGAGTTCTCAAGTGGCAGGACAAGCATAGGAGACGGTCTGGAGCGACTCATAAAATGGGACATCGGCACCCCACTGAGAGACAAAGAAATGGTAAGATAAAAAGTATGGGTAAAGATAGTAATGATACAGAGTATAAAAATCATCTTATTCGGAACCTGTATGGGAAGGGGGGGAAAGGAGGGGAAGGGGGGGAAAGGAGGGGGAGGGGGGAAAGAGTGGAGGAGGGGAGAAAAGGGAAGGAAGGGAGGGGGGGGGGAGGGGAAGGAAGGGAGAGGAGGGGGGAAAAGGAAAACAAGGGGAGGGGGGGAAAGAAAGGGGGGAAAAAGGGGGGAAAAAAAAGGGGGAGGGAGGGGAGAGGAGGGAAGGCGGGGAGTGGACTAAATTGACAGGGTATATAAATAAAGAATTGCTTACCAAATAAATATGTCAAAAAAGAAAAAAGAAAAGTTGTATTCACATAAATGAATGTGGTCAAAATCGCAAAAAGCGATCACGATAGAAAAATGTTAGTGAGGGTCAGACAGGCAGCTACCGGACGTCGGAGCCTCCCAGCTAAGTCACATCGGGTAGTGTAGATAGGGAGAGCTTGCATACGCTGCAATTCTAGGGCATAGAGATAAGCAAGGGTGAAAGTCAATTAAATTTATGGATACTTAAATCACTCCTGGTATATATATTAGAGTGTTCTGCCTTAATAGGCAACCAATAATAGCTTACCCAAAGGTAGGGACAGTGAAGGGACTCCGGGAGCGCACCGTCCTGCTCAGTTGCTGCCTGTTATATGTCTTAGTCGTGAGCAGTGAGGCAGCCCCATATATGGGAAATCCAGGGCGGAAGCAGCCGTTGTAATCAATACGGCGTCTTCCGGCCCCGTCGCATACAGCCGCGCATGCGCCGAGCGACGTCACAGGTCGGACCCACGGCGCACGCGCGAAGAAACTCATTACGCGCGTGCGTCGGGCCAAGACCGGAGAGACGGGGCCCGAGCGATACGCTGACTGTGGAGGCGGGGGAGCAGGGAACCACAGAGGGTCCCCCAGATCCCCGTCACCACACATCCGGCCAGAGTGTCAGACCGGACGTGCGGCTATGTGATGGATACCGCCGACAGTGCTGGCCAATTAAACCCCAATTGAGACCAAAAGAACCAAGGGCGCTAAGTCATGCATAACCACAAGGGGGAGTCACAATCAAAAAATGATGATAATAAAGTATAATGGTCAGATATTACAAGGTCATACACACAGTAACTTAAACATAACAATAAAGAAATATATGGCAGACAGACAAACTGCCAAGCTAGTATCCAAACAAAATGGGAAAACAGGGAAGGAACAGAGGGGCATTTGATAGTATGAGTACATTGATCTCGAATACATAGTAATGGGTAAATTAATGAATTTATATACATATTCATAAGCACATTTTAGATGTCTGAATATTTGAATCTTGTCTTATAAGGGCGAAACCAGGCTTGGGTGAGGTGAGGGGGGAGGGGTGAGGGGAAGGGGAGGGGGGGAGGGGGAGGGGGAAGGAAGAGGGGGGGAAAAAGGGGGGGAAAGGGAGGGAAGGGGGGGAGGGGAAAAAAAAAAAAAAAAGGGGGGGGGGAAGGGATATGGGACAGGGTATATTGGGAAGGAAGCCTTGACTAGTTTCACAAAAACGGTTTGTATGAGAGAGACTCATTCAAGCCAGGCGCTTTGATAGCATCTAAGCGTTCTATCCAGAGTGATTCTTTTTGTAAAATCAGTTTGTCCCATTCGCCCCCTCTGGGGTTTCTGGGGACGACGGCCAAGACAGTGAATGAAATACTAGATGTATTGAACCGATGGTACAGATCAAGATGTCTGCTCACAGGTGTGAGCATCTTTCCATTCCCGGAATAATAGACATGATCGTTAATTCTTTGTCTGAGTTGTCTGGCCGTCTTCCCCACATAGAAAACCCCACAGGTACAGGTCATAAGGTAAACCACTCCTTGTGTCTGACATGTTGCTGAAAATTTGGGATAAAAGGTTTCGCCATTGGGGAGCAAGATTGGGAATTCAGGGGATATCCAAGGGCAAAAGGAACAGTTGCCACAAGGTAGTGTACCTCTATGTTCTAAAGAGGGAATTGAGTTGGAGGTCTTGTATTGACTAGAAACAAGGCGATCTTTAAAGGACGCCGTGCGTCTATAGACTATTCCTGGATGTGAATTAACGTATTTGTTCAAAATAGGGTCTTCTATTAAGAAGTGCCAGTGCCTGTTAAGAATGTTGTGGATATCTTGATAATGAGCGGAAAAGCGAGTAACGAACTTCACGGTAGAATGTTGTGGTTGGGCTTTGTTAGTGTAAAGTAATTCATTACGTTGTTTATTTTTGGCTTTATTGAAGGCCTTTCGTAACAATGATCGACTATAACCTCTAGCTAGTAGGCGAGATCTAAGTAGGTTTGCCTGATGTTGGAAATCTGTCATGTGAGTACAGTTTCGCCTTAGGCGAATATACTGCGCATATGGTATACTTTTTATGAGGGTCGGCGGATGTGCACTTGTGGCATGTAGCAGTGTATTTCCTGCTGTTGTTTTCCGATATAAATTAGTCGATAGGGTGTTATTGGTGTCCCTGTATATCTCGAGATCTAAAAAGGCAATACTTTGTGTGTCACATTGATAAGTAAATTTCAAATTGAAATGGTTTACGCTTAGTATTTGCATAAATTGTTGTAGGGCGTTCGTGGTGCCCGTCCAGATCATAAAAATGTCATCTATGTAGCGTTTCCAAATCAAAATATGATCTAGATAATTTGCCAGTTGATCTCGAGAGAAAAGGTGACGTTCCCACCCCCCCAGGTACAGATTGGCGTAGCCCGGGGCACAAGAGGTGCCCATGGCTACGCCCTGCACCTGGAGGTAGTGGGAACCCATAAATTCAAAAGTATTATGAGTTAGGATGAAATGAAGTAATTTCAAAATGAAATCATTGTAATTCCACAAGTGGTGATCCTCCTCCTGCAGGAAGGTACGGGCCGTCTCGACTCCCTGCTCGTGGGGGATGCTGGAGTAAAGAGCCTCCACATCCAGAGTCACGAGCAGGGAGTCGGGAGGGATCGGTAACCCCCTCAATTTGTTTTAAAAGGTCTAGAGTATCCTTTGTATACGACGGTAAGGCCGCAACGTGGGGCATGAGTGTGGCATCTACGAGTTTGCTGGCATGGTCTGTTAAACTTCCAATACC
This sequence comes from Aquarana catesbeiana, assembly GCF_042186555.1. NCBI lineage: Eukaryota > Metazoa > Chordata > Amphibia > Anura > Ranidae > Aquarana > Aquarana catesbeiana. The sequence goes on along the minus strand of NC_133324.1, from coordinate 132,061,836 downwards.
TGAAATTATCGGTCTCCCCAGGGGGCGAGAGGGGGTCCTTATGCACTTTGGGAAGTGCATAGAACGTCGCCACCCTGGGAGACCGAACACTCAGGTATTCGTAAATATCCTTGGTGATAAGTCCCTTCAAAAAGGCGTCTCCAATGATGTCCAAAAACTGATTTTTAAAAGATATTGTAGAGGATACAGAGATTTTCCTGTACCAATCTTTGTTAGATAGAATTTGCATACACATAGCTTCATAAAAGGTTCTTGTTAGTAAGACTATGTTACCGCCTTTGTCGGCGGGTTTCACAATGACATCTGGATGATTGTGTATTCTAGAGATGGCCTCGCGTTGTGTCAAAGTTAGATTATTTTGTCTGGATGGTATTTCCATATGTTTAATATCGCTCACAACATTCTGTAGGAATGTCCAGATCTGAGGATTTTGAGAGAGATCAGGGAACTGTCGGGATTTGGGCTTAAACCGGTTATGAGTAGGGGTAGACAGAGTTACAGGCCCTGGTGTAGGGGTATCATTGTGTGGCGTCGTGTCATTTTCCTCTAAGAGGAGTATTAAATCACGAAGTGCTCTGAACTCGTCCATTTTAAAATGTTTTATACTTTCCGAGAATTCGCGTTCCTCTTTGGTTCTCAATCGGTCTGGGTCAAAAAGAAATTTGTATGTGAGGTTGCGGGCAAACATATACACATCCTTGATTGTTTCGTATTTGTCAATCTTTTGTGTAGGACAAAAACTTAGTCCTAATTTAAGTATATTGAGATCTTGGTCAGAAAAATGGTAAGGGGTAAGGTTAATGATATCCAGTTCTAAGTGTGGGGTGGTGCTGGCCCGAGTGTCGGAAAATTTAGAGTCGATGTGACATTGGGTGTGACGTGAGAATCAAGTGTACTTTGTTTTTTGCATATTTGTGATTGGGTAAGGGAAAATGAGTTAGCCAAATTGAGGGGATTGGGAAGATTGGATGTAGCTGTCATATTGCTAAGTGTGCTCTTAAAGGAGGCAGTGTTAGAAATGTCCCCCACTATATTTGATTGAGGAGTCATGGGTACCTGATTGCTCCGACCTTGTGAATTTAGCATTTGTAGTGCTTTATGTGCGTTTGGGCCTATATAATTAGACTGTGAGTTAGTACCACCACCTTTAGCCAGGGGAAACCCTTGACGAAGTGAGCCGCCTTCAATACGTTTGATTTCTTGTTTGTCTGTTTTCTTTTTGGGATAGGGTGTGAAGTGCCCACCACCATATTGTCTCTTACGTGCACCAGTGTCATTGGTTGTGGTCTTCAATTCTCTTCCTATGAGAGGCTGTGAAGAAAGAATGGATAAAGAAGAATCAGAGTCAATTTCAGTATCATCATCTGTGAGCATCATATCGTTGTCTGGAGATCGCTTTTTGGAGTTGTTTTTCTAGGTCTGCGATTGTGGGAGGGGAGTGCCAATGATAGGCATATCCTTCCACAAAAGCAGATTTGTCTTTCATAAACTTGTTTTGTTTTTTAAAAATTATATCCTTATTAATTTTGGTAATGTAATCTCTGACATCTTGCCATTTTTGGTTAAACTGTGCATGATTTTTGAGGTTGTCATTTTTAGTTTGAAATGCGATAATTTCTGCATCCAAGTGACCAAGTTCAACTTGGTAATGTGATATCAAGAGTTTAATGAGGGTCAGTACTGCATTGAGTGAGAATTTTCTCCCCATGCGGTTTTGAACTCGATACTGATATTTGAAAAGATGGAAAAACCTGAACCCGCAGGCCTACCGGGCTCAGGTTTTCACGTATATACTGCTGGAGAAAGTCAACGTGCCAATGCAGGTTAGACTTTTTCTTCAGCAGCTTTTTCATTTTGGTAATGTAATGATTAAGCCCGATTTCTTGACCAGTATCCATTGAACAACTTGCTTGAACATCATTGATGTAGCCCAACCAAGCATTACCTGCAAAGTCCATCCTGGATCAATGTGTTATAGCCCCTAGTATTCCTAAAGGTTAAACAGTCTGAAAAATATGAGTAGAAAAACTAAAGTATAAATCAACAAAATAGGAATGTCACCTAACTAGGAAAAATTAATGGGATGCTACCATCCCCATTATGAACATTAAACGAAAAGATCCTAGTATTAGGGTACCTAATATACAGGGTGACTCTGTAGGTACTTTAAAGGTTATTTGTGCCAACGTCCCTAATGACCGGTTAGAAGTATCAAAAGACTAAGATTTGGTGGGACTTTAAAGGCACAACTGTAATGAGCTACACAGCGTATATAAAAAGAAGAAATTTAAATTTTATTTATAATCTACAAAAGAAAGAAAAAAACCATACAGAGAATAGACAGAACATCATTAAAACACGACAGGTCTAGACATACATAGCATATCCTAACACCATTGAGGATCTTATCCTGCAGTTAAGTGTATAACCCTGAGCATTTGTATACAATGGTAATCTAGCTAAGAGAGAAAAAAGGGGGGGGTTAACTTCCCCTAAATGGTTGGAGAGGGGGGAGTACTGCAGGTCTGATGTTTCCAAAATGGTGTATTCTCCAATTGCTCATTGCTCTACATGTTTCACGTTGACAAGGAACGCTTCTTCAGGAGCTAGAGATTCTATTAAAATTATGTGCAGAGAAAAGAAACATATGTCAAAGTTACAATATTTTAAAAGACTATTCTCAATGAACATTTTATAGAGACACAATAATACATGAAAAAATAATAACTTGGTACAAAAGAAGGGGCGCACCCAGTGGTCAGGCATAGCAAAGGCCCTATACAGGATAGAGGTCTCAAGTGGCAGGACAAGCATAGGAGACGGTCTGGAGCGACTCATAAAATGGGACATCGGCGCCCCACTGAGAGACAAAGAAATGGTAAGATAAAAAGTATGGGTAAAGATAGTAATGATACAGAGTATAAAAATCATCTTATTCGGAACCTGTATGGGAAGGGGGGGAAAGGAGGGGGGGGAGGGGGGGGAGGGGGGAAAGAGGGGAGGAGGGGGAGAAAAGGGAAGGAAGGAGGGAGGGGGGGGGGGGGAGGGGAAGGAAGGGAGAGGAGGGGGGAAAAGGAAACAAGGGGAGGGGGGGAAAAAGGGGGGAAAAAGGGGGAAAAAAAGGGGGAGGGAGGGAGAGGAGGGAAGGCGGGAGTGGACTAAATTGACAGGGTATATAAATAAAGAATTGCTTACCAAATAAATATGTCAAAAAAGAAAAAAGAAAAGTTGTATTCACATAAATGAATGTGGTCAAAATCGCAAAAAGCGATCACGATAGAAAATGTTAGTGAGGGTCAGACAGGCAGCTACCGGACGTCGGAGCCTCCCAGCTAAGTCACATCGGGTAGTGTAGATAGGGAGAGCTTGCATACGCTGCAAATTCTAGGGCATAGAGATAAGCAAGGGTGAAAGTCAATTAAATTTATGGATACTTAAATCACTCCTGGTATATATATTAGAGTGTTCTGCCTTAATAGGCAACCAATAATAGCTTACCCAAAGGTAGGGACAGTGAAGGGACTCCGGGAGCGCACCGTCCTGCTCAGATGCTGGCCTGTTATGTGTCTTAGTCGTGAGCAGTGAGGCAGCCCCATATATGGGAAATCCAGGGCGGAAGCAGCCGTTGTAATCAATACGGCGTCTTCCGGCCCCGTCGCATACAGCCGCGCATGCGCCGAGCGACGTCACAGGTCGGACCCACGGCGCACGCGCGAAGAACTCATTACGCGCGTGCGTCGTGGCCAAGACCGGAGAGACGGGGCCCGAGCGATACGCTGACTGTGGAGGCGGGGGAGCAGGGAACCACAGAGGGTCCCCCAGATCCCCGTCACCGCACATCCGGCCAGAGTGTCAGACCGGACGTGCGGCTATGTGATGGATACCGCCGACAGTGCTGGCCAATTAAACCCCAATTGAGACCAAAAGAACCAAGGGCGCTAAGTCATGCATAACCACAAGGGGAGTCACAATCAAAAATGATGATAATAAAGTATAATGGTCAGATATTACAAGGTCATACACACAGTAACTTAAACATAACAATAAAGAAATATATGGCAGACAGACAAACTGCCAAGCTAGTATCCAAACAAAATGGAAAAACAGGGAAGGAACAGAGGGGCATTTGATAGTATGAGTACATTGATCTCGAATACATAGTAATGGGTAAATTAATGAATTTATATACATATTCATAAGCACATTTTAGATGTCTGAATATTGAATCTTGTCTTATAAGGGCGAAACCAGGCTTGGGTGAGGTGAGGGGGGAGGGGTGAGGGGAAGGGGAGGGGGGGAGGGGAGAGGGG
>NC_133324.1:132035272-132057026 GCF_042186555.1 Aquarana catesbeiana | reverse complement strand
TTAAAAATACGTGTGAGCTGTAACTGCATGCTTAGTTTTTAACAGAGACCTATGTGCAGCAGCGGCATAATAATGTCTGCCTGTTCATGTCAATAGTGCTCTTTACAGACATATCGGTAGGGATTTCCTTGTGTTACTAGAAGAAGATTGAGTGAACTGGAGATTTCTTCTAGTGAGAATAATGGGCATACACACAGAAATTTGAGCATTAAAAAAAAAACAACTTTTGGGCCCTGGGACAATCTATTGTTAAAAGGAAACTGTGATTTAAATATGTAGGCTATCATTGCTAATCCCTCCAGCAAATTCCGATTGCCTGGCTGTCCCCCTGGTCCTCTTTCTTGACAAATTCAAGTCACTGACCTGGAACAAGTATGGAGATCAGACTATTCAGAGACTTTCTTGATTAACACACTCATTCAGGTAAATGGCTTTGCAACTAGAGTATTAAAATGACAACCAGGCAACTAGCATTTTTAAGGAGGTCCGAAATGGCACCCCTCATTTTTTTTCCCTTGAAACCCTTTCCTTCAACGTAGGTGAAGCACCACTTTTCCACCCATGTGCTGCAATAGGTAATAATCAATTTATTTGTGATTTATCGGCAGAGATGGAGACAAATGTTTTTGCAGTTTGTTAGAATTGGCTTCAATGTACAGTACAGGTCAGTGAGATGAATTGCACACCTTTTCTAGTAATCAATGTGAATTTTTAGATATGTATTTTCTTTACATGTTTAGCAGTAATATTTTGAGCTGGTTTTTTTTATATATATATTTTTATATTTTGCATGCTTTTGATCATAAAATATTCTATTATACAGTAAAAGTTTTTGTTTTTCAGTGATTATTGCTGTTCATTTGTATTAATCCTAGCAAATATAGCACCTACGAAGAATGTCCAGCAAAACTATTTTTTTTTTTTTTTTTTTTTTTTTTTTCCTTACTTATTGAGGAATGGGTTTGAACCCATGTCAGTTTTTCACTGGTATCTGATGCTCCATCAGCAGATGGACCCTTGCTTGCTGTTCTGACATTTTACCAGACAGGAAGTGACTGCAAGAGCAACACGGAAATAAAAATGTTATGTGGGAGGTACACACTTTTTGCTCCAGAGGGAGTAAAACTTTTAATTGGTGTTTGTGTTGCACTTCTTTCCTTACTTTGCCTTGTGAAGCTGTTGTCAGGACAGGAAGTGAGGGGATATCTCACTAAAAGTACCCCCATATAGCAGTAACTGGGTTCTAATACTTCCCACATTAACCAAAACTAGAAAAAAATTGGACGTAAGATCCCTTCTTGAGGTTCAGTGGCCTCCTTGATAAAGGAAGATTTTAAAAAAAGAGAGGGGTTTTATTTTTAAAATTGAATTGCCGTGTTGTGAAAGAAAACTGATGCGCACTGGGGCAAATTTGCAAAGGGGCCTATATTGGCAGCCCATGAAAATATGCAGTTTGCTGGAAGTATGTAGTCACATTTCTAAATAGTTTGTGAGTGAGAGACAAAAACATTAATATAACTAAAATGTCTTGTAATTTCTACTGGATCTAAACAAACACATAGTGTGAAAAAGCCTGTGCCACCCTTTGTAGAGCTCCTTGGGGAATGTAAGGAATTTAGGTGCCCTTAGACTGTTGAATCTCTGAGTGCATTACACATAGGGCTCCTTTTTACAGGTACTTGTATATGGCACCAACATTTTTTCTACAGTTCTTTACATACTGTACAGTTACATCAGTCTGTGCCCTCAAGAAGCTTAGTCTAAGGTTCCTCAATCTAATCTATACAATCTGAGGACCTCACATGCTTGCATACACGTGGACTCATACTAGGGCCAGATTTAGACAGGAGCCAACTGACCTACCAGCAACGCTGTATCCTGGCCTAGGCCGACACTGTTAGAGTAGCGCCAGTCTTATGGGGTGGACTGGGCTGAGAAGCAAATTAGTCTAGCACCCCTGTAAAGCGGCCGCACTGCTTCCAGTATGCGGTCGGCCGGCATTCCACAACTGGGGGGGGGGGGGGGGGGCGGGGCTTCTAATTTTGACTGTCCTATCATCCTGGACCACAAACCTTCCTCGCTGTGCTATGTTTTCTGCTGCACCATTGGCATGGTTATATCTTAATCCTCTCCATAAAATTATCTGAAATTTGTGCTTAACCACTTCAGCCCCAAAGGATTTGGCTGCTCAATGACCGGCCATTCTTTGCAATTCAGCACTGCGTCGCTTTAACTGACAATTGAGTACTTGCTCGTACTATGCTATTTATCCATATCTCAAAATTAGATATTTAGCAGTGGGGCAGATCACTTCAAAACCAGTATTCTGTTCCTTTAAAAAAAAAAAAAAAAAAACTGTTATAGCAGAAACATGGCAGCTACTATTTTTGACCTTCAGAAAATGCCATGACCTCCTTGCTTTTGGTGCTTTGAATCACAGGCCTGGAACAAGTATGCAACATAAGAACTTTCCAGATCTCAGTACTTGTTTTAAATCGGTGACACAGAAAATAATCCATACACATCCCGCCCCCCCTCCCCCCCCCCCCCCCCCCCGTTAATTGTGGTCACGTGGACTGCTATGCACACTACAAATCCCATAGTCCTATACATAAGTAGGAACATGAAGAATGAACTTTGCCATCTTCTAACCGAGTCAAATCACAGTAAAAAAATAAAATAAAGTAATTTATAGGAGACCGAGAGCAATTTAAGGTACTTTTATTGAGTTATAAATACCTATTTTGATAGAGGTCCAGAACCAGAATTGTCACTTTTAGAATACCTATAAACAACAATAGTGAGAACAACCTAGTTGGCTAACAGTGGGGTTATTTACTAAAGGCAAATCCACTTTGCACTATGGGTGCACTTAAAAAGTGCACTAAAAGTGCATTTGGAAGTGCAGTCGCTGTAGATCTAAGGGGGACATGCAAGGAAATTAAAAAACAGCATTTTAGCTTGCACATGATTGGATGATAAAATCAGCAGAGCTTCCCCTCATTTCAGATCTTTCCCTCAGATCTACAGCGACTGCCCCTCCAAGTGCACTTTCAAGTGTACTTTTAGTGCAAAGTGGATTTGCCTTTTGTAAATAACCCCCTATATGTTGAGTATTGGGAGTGTGTAGTATATCTTCCTTTTTTTTTTTTTTTTTTTTTTTTTTCAGTTCTAATTAGCTCATGAACTTTGGTGTCTTGTTCTATTCATGTCCCAGCTATAGTAGTGGTGGTATCCATGTATTATCACAGTTTCTTGGGGGTATGATGGTAGCTTTGGAATGAATTAAAACAATTCTATAAGTCAAAACGGCAATAGAAACTGAGGATAATACCACTTATGGCTGAATTACTACATACTCTAAATGGCTTTTCTGCTTTAACAAGCTTTGTAATCAGACTAAGGAAGAGCCTTTGTACCTTGAAAGCTTTCTATGACTTGCATTGCAGTTAACCATTAAAGTGATCATGTATTCTGATTTAACCTTGGATAAGAAGAAAGTAATAAGACTTCAGTACTTGCCTTTCCTATAGAAAATGCTGCTCCAGTCTCTTTTCAGAAGTGGTCATATGTTTAAAAGGCTAGGCAGTTGATTATATGGTATCTTATAGACACAAAGATTTGAATTATGCGGTTTATTTAATTAAGCCACACAAGGAACAACGATAATCTGCAAAATGCAATAAAGCAGGCCATACACATTTAAGAGTTATGGCAGTTCACGTTTCATATGATATAGAGCAGGGGTCTCCAAACTTTGTAAACCAAGGGCCAGTTTACTGTCCTTCAGACTTTAGGGGGCCCAGGCTGGCGCTATCGGGAGTAGAAAATGTCTTGGTCAGTGAGAGGAATTGTGCCACATCAATGGGGTCATTGGGCCCCATTGTTGATGTCATTGGAAGGAGCTGTCATTTGGCCCCATTGTTGATGTCATTGAGAGGAACTGTGCCCCATCATTGGTGTCATTGGGAGGAATTGTGCCCCCTTCATTTGTGTCAAAGGGTGAAATGGTGCCCCAAGGGCCAGATAAAAGCAAGCAAATGGCCATATCTGGCCCCCAGGCCACAGTTTGGAAACCACTGAGTATAGAGATTCTATTTTTTTCATTTTGGCTAGAGTAAGGGAAGGTTATAACCCCCTGTCAGATATATATATATATATATATTTTTTTTTTTTTTTTCCACCATCTGTGTCCCATTGCGGAGATTTTCCTTCACTTCCTGTCCCATAACCAAACAGGAAGTGAGAGGAAATCCCTGAAAATTAAGGGAAATCCTTGGGGACCCCCAGGTCACTAGAACTAGTGTCCCCATTTGCAGATTTTCCCTATATTACTTTTCTGGGGACAACCTAAAATTTGGGATTTACTTTCACTTTCAATAATAGTAAAAACAGGACAAATGGAGAGGGAGAATCTCTTTAACCAGAACACGGACAGCAATAAAAACTGACAAGTGTTCTAATTTCTCTCCACTCTAATTATAACTAAAGGCAAAACTTACTTTAAGTTTTGGATAAACGCAGAGAATGGATTAAAGTGGTTGTAAACCCTTTACAACCACTTTTTGCTCCAGGTAAGCCTATAATAAGACTTACCTGTAGCTACCCTGGATATCTCCTAAACCAGCACTGTTTAGGAGATATCCCCTGTATCTGCATGTGCCGACGTCATCGGCACATGCGCACTGAAGTAATGGCACGTACGCACCGTTGCTTCAGTTAGACTGTGCCGTTTTAGACGGCTCCTGCGCGCATGTGCGGGAGTGACGTAATCGCGGCTCTGGCCAATCACAACGCCGGAGCCCGCGATACCCAGAAGTAACTCCGGGAGTGATGTCGCTGGCTGGAGTGGTGTACGAGGACCGCTGTGGGGGCTTCGATCTTAAGGTAAGTAATGCATAATGAGCTAGTATGCAATGCATACAGGCTCATTATGCTTTGTCTTGCAGGTTTTTTGTTTTGTTTTGTTTGTGGGTTTACAACCACTTTTAAGTCACATACCCAGGACAAGTAATGGTGCAAGTGAAGTCAGAACTCCTGACCTGCACATTTTGTTCTAGGCTATTTACCTCTGAACATAGTCATTCCCAAAACCAGACGTGCCTCAGCACAAGAGTCATCAGAAAATAGTCACAGATATATAATGGGTAAGGAAGGCTCTTACATGTATGTTTTAGTAGGGATTAAGAGTATTGTTTGCTTTTAGTTTTGCATAACCCTTTTTTCAGTCTTGCCAAAGGCTCATGTTTACCTCTGTAAATATTGAAAGGCTAAATTAGCTATGCTGTTGCCTTGGTAGTGTTGTCCTAGGGACAATTCTCAAAGAAGCCTGATTTGACATAAAGTGAATTGGTGGCAGCACAAAAAGTATAAAAGTACCAATCCTAGTTAGAGGTACTGTATGGGATAGGTGTTAAATGCTCCTTATGTCTAGGTCTATAGAAATAAGCAGTAACCCTTACATTATATCTTGCTCCTGCATGATTCCTCCCAGCTGAATGGTGGGTCCACTAAGGCTGATTTTTGTTGCTCCTCTGGTTACTGGTGCCTCCTTACTGATTATTTTAATCACCTTGGACAAAACAAGTGTTCAAGTGGTTGCAAACCTTGGATGTGAAATATGAACTAAGCACATCAATCTGTAGTGTGTATTTGTCTCAATCTAAAGCACTAAGTGTCATTTCTATCCGCTGCCTCATTCCTCTGGTGTCAGCATGAGTTACTTTTGACAAGTTGTTCTCCTGACGCCAGGATAAAAAAAAGTGACAGGGCAGGGAGCTGAAGCACACAACCTGAAATTGGCAGCCTCAGCTCTGTCCCTGTGTGAAGGAAGGTGTGTGCCTTCCCTCTAATCAGCTCCTCACTGAGCTCTGCCAACTCAGACAAGCTGTTTAAATTCTGGACTTTGAACATATGAAGAGAAGACAGCAGATAAAAAGGTACAACTTATGCAGGAGGATTTGTTTACTCTGTCTATCATCTAAGGCCAGTCACTTCACTGGGTATACCTGAGGGTTTACAGCCACTTTAAGCCCTTCAAGAGGGGGTTAATTTTAACCTATAGTTCAGATTTTATAGCTGCAAATTCAGAAAAAAAGAGAAAACTTTGCATCCATAGATCTTAACTTTGTTAGAGAAGCCAAGCTAACACTATCTGCCTCCTAAACATTTTCCATGGTGCTATGTCCTGCAAAGTTCCCCTAATACCTATTTCCACTGCCACTGAAGAAGTGAACTGGCAATTTTTGGAAGCCATGTTCCAGCATATAAGCCCACATGTCTCCTAGGATCAAAGTGATCTACTCCCACCCAACAGCTGCCGTGAGAGTCAATAAACCTTCAATTGAACTTTTTTACTTTACAAAACAGTACTCATAAGGGCTGCTCCTTTCCCCTTAATTTTTATCCTAACCCTAGAAACCTTGTTCATTCAGGTGAATTCGAACAACTGGCTACCCCCCCCCCCCCCCCAAGACCTGCATTTAATTGCTTCCTATGCCAATCTTTTGCCAGACATATGTTTCCCAACTGAAACGAAAAGCATATGAATTGTCGAGTTTTAAAGTAAATATTTAAAGTTCCAAGCCATGAACATTTCTTTCCCATGATACAACATGAAGAGCATGCAGAAAAACATATTTCCTGGTGACTCCATGGCAGCATACATGTGATAGAGCTCCGCCTCTACTCCACCTTCAGGACTAGTGAATACCATAAATTAAAGGGCATAGCCCCTCCCCCCAACATTCTCCTTTTTTTTTTTTTTTTTTTTTCCCTCATACCTCTTGACTGGTGAAGAGTAGCAGTATGTCCATACCTCTGCAGTCGGCAGCGTCCGCCGGGTTAAGCCTCTCCAGTGCGCAGTCCCTGTTCTTGGGCCGCTATTAGCGCAGATAAGACTGGGAACCCCTTCTGTGGATCTTTTGGGGTCTTGCAGAGTTTCCTCATAGGAACACAGTCTGCTGGCAATTCAAGAACAGACGAATGATTGGTGGAGGCAGCAGGAGGATCAGGTCCTTTTTGGTCAGGTTTGACTTTTGTTCCTATGGATCAAAGGAGTGTGTTAGATTTTGATTAAAGGTATTTTCCTCCTTTTTTAAAAAAGATAAGGAGTAGCAGAAATGAGCAGTAGTAGAGGTGTATTGTATGTTAGTAAAATTTGTCCCCATTAAGATGCTTTTATTACCTCCCTTTTTTTTTTTTCTACTGGGATATAGTAAATGTGAGAGATGACATCGCTGAGGTAGCTAGGGAGGAGGTGGAATCCTTATGGGTAGAGCTCCAAAGGGATGAAGCTAAGGGGAAAATAATACTGGGAGTATGCTATAGGCCCCCTAACCTGAGGGAGGAAGTGGAGACAGATCTCCTATCACAATTTGGATTAGCAGCAAGGATGGGAAGTGTTATCATAATGGGGGATTTTAATTATCCAGACATAGACTGGGCGGAGGGAACCGCGCATTCTTTTAAGGCTCGCCAGTTCCTTAATGTCTTGCAGGACAATTTTATGGGTTAGATGGTAGATGCACCAACTAGAAATAAAACATTACTGGATCTACTGATTACCAACAATACAGACCTAATCACGGATGTGGAAATACGGGGCAATTTAGGTAACAGCGATCACAGGTCAATTCGTTTCAGTATAAATCACACAAATAGGAAACCTAAAGGGAATACAGAGACACTGAATTTCAAAAGAGCCAACTTCCCTAAACTACAAACCTTGCTAAAAGGCATAAATTGGGATAAAATATTAGGAACAAAGAATACGGAGGAGAGATGGGTTTGCTTTAAGAGCATATTAAATAAGAGCATTAGCCAATGTATCCCATTGGGTAATAAATTTAAAAGAGCGAACAAAAGTCCTGGATGGCTTAACTCCAATGTAAAAATGCATATAAAAGCAAAGGAGAAGGCCTTCAAAAAATACAAGGTTGAGGGATCATCCTCAGCATTCAGACTTTATAAAGAATGCAACAAGAAATGTAAGGGTGCAATTAGGACGGCTAAGATAGAACAAGTATGTATGTTAAGTATGTAAACAGTAAAAAAGGAGGACAGACCATATTGGCCCCATAAAGAATGAGGAAGGACATCTGGTTACAAAGGATGGGGAGATGGCGAAGGTATTGAATTTATTCTTCTCCTCAGTCTTCACGAGTGAATTGGGGGGCTTTAGTAACCAAAACTGCAGTGTTTATCCTCATGACACAACACAGGAAGCACCTCCATGGTTAACAGATGACAGAATTAAAATTAGACTTGAGAAACTTAACATTAATAAATCACCGGGACCAGATGGCTTGCATCCGAGGGTACTTAGGGAACTCAGTCAAGTGATTGCCAGACCGTTGTTCCTAATTTTTACAGACAGTCTACTGACTGGAATGGTACCAGCTGATTGGAGAAAAGCCAATGTAGCACCAATATTTAAAAAGGGCCCAAAATACATCCCTGGGAATTACAGACCAGTTAGCCTAACATCAATAGTATGTAAACTCTTGGAGGGGATGATAAGGGACTATATACAAGATTTTAGTAATAAGAACATATCATTAGCAGTAATCAGCATGGATTCATGAAAAATCGTTCTTGCCAAACCAATCTATTAACCTTCTTTGAGGAGGTGAGTTGCCATCTAGATAAAGGAAGGCCCGTAGACGTGGTGTATCTGGATTTTGCAAAAGCATTTGACACAGTTCCCCATAAACGTTTACTGTACAAAATAAGGTCCGTTGGCATGGACCATAGGGTGAGTACCTGGATTGAAAACTGGCTACAAGGGCGAGTTCAGAGGGTGGGGATAAATGGGGAGTACTCGGAATGGTCAGGGGTGGGTAGTGGGGTTCCCCAAGGTTCTGTGCTGGGACCAATCCTATTTAATTTGTTCATAAACGACCTGGAGGATGGGATAAACAGTTCAATCTCTGTATTTGCAGATGATACTAAGCTAAGCAGGGCAATAACTTCTCCGGAGGGCGTGGAAACCTTGCAAAAAGATATGAACAAATTAATGGGGTGGGCAACTACATGGCAAATGAGGTTCAATGTAGAAGAATGTAAAATAATGCATTTGGGTGGCAAAAATATGAATGCAATCTATACACTAGGGGGAGAACCTCTGGGAGAATCTAGGATGGAAAAGGACCTGGGGGTCCTAGTAGATGATAGGCTCAGCAATGGCATGCAATGCAAAGCTGCTGCTAACAAAGCAAACAGAATATTGGCATGCATTAAAATTGGATCAACTCCAGAGATAAAATGATAATTCTCCCACTCTACAAGACTCTGGTCCGGCTGCACCTGGAGTATGCTGTCCAGTTCTGGGCACCAGTCCTCAGGAAGGATGTATTGGAAATGGAGCGAGTACAAAGAAGGGCAACAAAGCTAATAAAGGGTCTTAGTTATGAGGAAAGGTTGCGAGCACTGAACTTATTCTCTCTGGAGAAGAGACGCTTGAGAGGGGATATGATTTCAATATACAAATACCATACTGGTGACACTACAATAGAAATAAAACTTTTTTGCAGAAGAGAGTTTAACAAGACTCGCGGCCACTCATTAAAATTAGAAGAAAAGAGGTTTAACCTTAAACTACGTAGAGGGTTCTTTACTGTAAGAGCGGCAAGGATGTGGAATTCCCTTCCACAGGCGGTGGTCTCAGCGGGGAACATTGAAACTATTAGATAAGCACCTGAATGACCGCAACATACAGGAATATATAATGTAATGTAATACTGACACATAATCACACACATAGGTTGGACTTGATGGACTTGTGTCTTTTTTCAACCTCACCTACTATGTAACTATAGCCTGGGTTGCTGCGGTTCTCCTGCGGCGTCCTGGGGTGTTTTTCTTTCTCCCCACTCACTGAAAGAGCGATGGGGAAAGGGGTGGTGTGGCGGTGTCCTCGCCTGTCGGGCTTGGCGTGTCTCGGGTCCCTGTGCGCAGGCGCGGCCCGGGATACGTTGCTGCACGTAGATGGCAGTGAAAAGTGCCCCTTTTCATAATTATTTATGGAGCGTTCCCTCCCTCTCTCCCTATATAAAGTTAGTCTCTTTTTGAGCTCAGGGCTGCTCCTCATAACCTGTGTGTGTGTGTGCCCTGCAGCTCAAGGGACTTTTTCAGCAAATAGGTATGTGTTGCTATTTTTCTTTTATTACGTTGACATTGAAGATTTTGTTAGACTGCTCTTTGAGGTCCTATTTTTGTTTTCCTTTCTGTATTTCTTCAGCTGATCCTCCTGCCCATTCCACCACGAGCCATTCGTCTCACAGTCAAGATCCTCTTGTATCCAACAGGTATTTAAAAAAATAAAAGAGTGCGCCACTGACAAATTTTGTTTCAACCCTGTTCCTGCAAAGCGGTCTGGAAAGTCCTCAAGGCGCCATGACAATGACAATAGTCCTGAGCCGAGGTCACACTCTTCTCACCATAAATCTTCTAAAAGATCAGGATCTCATAGACGTCGTAATTCGCCTTCGCCTCTACCGCGGGCGTCAATGAAAAAATGCTGGTCCTGTGGCGCGGTTCCACTCCCTGATAAGCTTGTCTGCAGAGATTGTCTTAGGGACTACGCTGCTAACCGGGAATTATAAGGCCAACAGGTGGTTGACCTACTCAAACAAACCATGAAAGACTCTGAACTGATGTCCACGATTCCCGTTCACCCGGTTTCACAAGCTGCCCAAGTATTGGATTTAGACCCCGACATTCCTGGTCCATCAGTTGTTAGTACTCCTTTGCTTCCTTCAGGAAAAACAGCTAAACAAATTCCACCGGTAGATTCATCCGAGGAGTCCTCAGATGATACTGAACCATCTGGTTTAAATTTCTCCCTGATTCAACCCTTTGTACAAGCTGTGAGGAGCGCCATTGCCTGGGAAGACCCGGAAGAGCCTCCTCAAAAAATCAAAAACCTCAAGAGAAAGCAAATCTTCTACCCATAAATGGGGTAGATCAGGGAGATCATAGAGGATGAGTGGAACAAAACTGATAAAAAGTTTTCTCTAGCACGCTTATCCAAGCTGTATCCACTGGCAGATTCGGATACTCAGTCCTTAAGTTCAATGCTTGTGGTTGATGCGGCTGTAGTGCGGCTGGCAAAAAAATGTAACATTGCCAATGGAGGATTCAATGTCTTTCAAGGATCCCATAGATAGCTCCTCTTGAGGTCTATGTCAATATGTCTATCTAGCGGCAGGGGCGGCTTGCAGACCAGCCATTGCGCTGACATCTGTTTCCAATGCCATCAGGTCTTGGATGGAAGATGTTGAGACAGCCATGCACCAAGACATTCCTAAAGATGACATAATCAAACCTCTGGAGGAGCTTAAGTTGGCGAGCAGATTTTGTAGGAGAAGCTGCGATTGACACAATCCATTGTTCGGCCAATTCAGTGCTGCACTGGAGAGGCACCCAGACTTCTTTTTTGGGAGCCAGAAAGAACAAGTCCCTCACCGCTCCCCAGGAGGGGACAAAGTCTTTTTGACACCAAAGGGGTGGAGACGCCCCCAGTAGGAGCCCGGCTAAAACTTTTTTTCCCCATCTGGGCCTCCAAGTGTCAAGACCCATGGGTCCTATCAACAATCCGCTACGGTCACTTCTGGACTCTCTCTCAGCAGCCTCCTCATGTATTTCAAAGAAACAGTTACCGGCCTCCCCACAGAAAGCACTGGCCCTAAACCAATTTATGGAGTCTCTGCAGCGTCAAGGGGCAGCAGTACCTGTTCCCCCATTGGAGCGGTTTTACAGGTTTTTATTTCACCCTTTTCCTGGTGCAGAAAAAAAGAGGTGACTGGAGACGTGTAATAGATCTGAAAAAGCTAAATCGATACATCCATCTCGAAAGCTTCAAGATGGAGTCACTCCAGACGATCATCCAAACCATACTACCAGGAGATTGGTTGATATCAATAGACCTGCAGGATGCTTACCTCCATGTCCCTATTCTACCATCCTTCCAAAAATACTTAAGGTTTGCAGTTTGCAGTGGGTCATGTCCACCTGCAATTTCAGGCTCTGCCCTTCGGGCTGTGCACCTCCCCTCGGGTGTTCACAAAAGTGTTGATATCTGTCTTGGCCCCTCTGTGAGAGAGCGGATTAAGAATTTATCACTACTTGGACGATATCCTCTTGCTGTCAAACACCCCGAGCCAGCTTATAGCCCACAGGGAGATTCTTCTTCAGTCGTTGTTGGGGTGGTTGGTGAACCATCGAAAGAGCCAATTAGATCTACCTAGGAGCAATGTTCGATACGCACCTAGGCACAGTCTCTTTACCCCAAATGAAGATGGAGGGCATCATTCAGAAGGTATACATATAACATAGATTGATGCGCTCTGATACAAAGTTCAATCAATGTGAGAAAAAAATTTTTTGTGCTAAAAAACCAATGTGAAAAAAATTGCTACCAAATCGCTAAAAAAATCGCATATACATAAAATCGCAAATATATGAAAAAATCGGGGAGGAGCTTAGGACACAGTCTGCTGAATTCATTGTATCAAGCAGCAGCAGCTTGCGCAGCAAGCCTTGTCCTTACAAGCCAGCTGAGATCTGCTTATCTGCATGCCTAAAACAAGTCAGGCACACGTGAGTTTATCACTGTGCTGTTTTGCCTGTGAACTTTTATTGTAACAATATTGCGCAATGTTTTCTCTCTTTGTTTATTTTACATAAAACCACTTGATACTGAGAAAATTACCATTCATTGTGGCTGTGGAAGAAATAGCTCAGAGGGTGAATAAATAAGTACTGCAGGAGTCCAGATGTCCCAGATTGCTGGGGATTGAGCTGTCGCCTGTTACTTATCCTATCTCATGAATGTAATCATCTATATTTAATCAGATTCTATTGGCACTATCTATCTATTTATACTCATCAATTGTATATGTATTGCACCTTTATAAGCATATCATTTGTTTATTTTTTATTACGGAGGATTCAACACTTATCACAGGGAATGTATCTAATTTGTTTATTTATTGGCACTAATTTGGATTGATTACTATTTGCAAACGCATTTTTAGTATATCTATACACAATTGTTGCTTAGTTTACTTTGGAGATATCGCACCACTTCCAGTGGATTTGCATAACTGGAGGAACACAGTTTTTAAATATTTGCAATTTTTTCATATATTTGCGATTTTATGTATATGCAATTTTTTAGAGATTTTGGTAGCAATTTTTTTCACATTGGTTTTTTAGCACAAAAAATTATTTTCTCACATTAATTGAACTTTGTATCAGAGCGCATCAATCTATGTTATATGTTTTAATTTTTAGGGGATTCTGACCACTATATAATAGCAGCTTGATATCATTGTCAATCTAACAATTTTTATTTAATTAATTGCACGTGCATTCACATACATTTGATTTACACTTATTTGATTGTATATGTCATGCTAGAACATTATTGCGCTTTGTGTTTTTGTGTCACAATTACTTCAGATGCGAGTGGCCAGGGGTGGGATGCCCATTGCAGAGAATTCCGGATTCAGGGAAGATGGACCTTTCCCACCAGAGGGATAGTTTCTAACGTCCTAGAAATGAGGGCAGCATGTCTTATTGAGGAGGTTTGGGGACAGAGGCAGATGTCTTATTGAGGAGGTTTGGGGACAACAACGAGTGTTCTCTCCATCCCCATGTGTTCAACCAGATCTCCAATCTATGGCAGACCCCACAGGTGGATCTCTTTGCTACGCAGGAGAACTCCAAACTCAGGAGATTCTTCTCTCGCCTTACACATCCACAAGTGGAGGGAGTAGATGCGCTATCTTGTCCTTGGACCTTCAAGACAGCTTACGCCTTTCCTCCTCGCCCACTCACATCGAGGTTTCTCCTCAGACTCCTGAGCGAACCAGTCCAAGTGCTGGCAGTGCTACCCTATTGGCCCAAGAGACCTTGCTTTCCACTAGCCATGCACCTCAGTGTGGATCCTCCGATCAGAATTCCTCCCTTCCCGCAGTTGTTGACCCAGGGCAGGCTGGCCCATCCAGACCCACAGCTGGATCTTCATGTATGGAGGTTGAAAGGAGGAGGTTTGAATCGTTAGCCTGTTCCCAAGAGGTCATATCCACCCTGTTGAAAGCCAGAAAACCTACAACCAACACAATCTATGCAAGGATTTGGGACAAGTTCTTATCCTACGAATCAGGAAAAAGATTTGATCCCATCTCTCCTGCCTCTGCTGATGTTCTGAGTTTTCTGCAAACTGGTCTCGATTTGGGGCTCAGGCAGAGTTCCCTCAAGGTACAAGTGTCCGCAATTTCTGCAGCAACTAACACCAGGTGTGCAGAAGACCCTCTAGTGGTTACGTTCTTCAGGGAAGTATTGAAGATGCGTCCTCCATCCAGACGTTCCTTTCCAAAGTGGGATCTTCCTCTAATATTGGAAGTCCTATCAACTCATCCGTTTGTGCTGGTTGAAGAAGTCTCAATTTTGAACTTAACTTTACAAACAACTTTTCTGTTGGCTATTACATCCGGCAGGAGGATTTCGGAACTCCACTGTCTGGGCGTGGGTAAGGTCACCTCAATGGCAAACCTGTCAGAACCATGGGCATTACCAGTTTTCATGGACTCAGAATCAAACTCCTGTCACGAGTTAGACATATCCAAAGTCTTCAGGGCCTACTTGGAAGCCGCAGCAAGTTTCAGGAAGTCTGAAAGATTATTCATCATCCCATGGGGTAAGAATAGAGGAAAGGAAGCTTCTACCAAAACCTTGGCATCCTGGGTTGTCAAGTTAATTCAGAAAGCATACAGGGTGAAGAACTTGGAACCTCTGGCTCAGGTGAATGCTCATTTAACAAGAGCGGTATCAGCTTCTTGGGCAGCGAGGGCAAATGTTTCTTTGGAAACAGTATGCAGGGCCCCCACTTGGTCTTTTCGACACACGTTCCTTAAACATTATGGTGTTGATCCCAGAGCTCTTACGACTGTAGAGTTCAGGAGAAGAGCACTTCGTGCTGCTATGTCTGTATCTGATTAAAAGTTTTTCGTTAAAGCATTAAACCCACCTGTGTGAGCTAGTTATTTATCACATGTATGCTGCCATGGAGGCACCAGGAAAATGGAAAATTGTATCATACTTACCGTAATTTTCCTTTCCTGGTGCCAATCCATGGCAGCATAAGCTCCCACCCTCGTTATTCTATGTTATGAAGAATGTTGGGTGAGGGGCTATGCCCTCTAATATATGCTATTCACTAGTCCTGAAGGTGAAGTAGAGGTGGAGCTCTATCACATGTATGCTGCCATGGATTGGCACCAGGAACGGAAAATTACGGTAAGTATGATACAATTTTCATTTTTTCAAATGGGCAGCCATGTCTTTTACATACTTGGAAGTGCAAATAAGCCTGATTCTCTCCCAAATGTTTAATGCCAATTTCCCTGTTCTTCACCACCACACACAAACATCTTCAGAGATGGAGCAAGAAGTACTTCTTATGGTATACAAGGAACAACAAAAATGAAAGTGCCCCATAATGTCTTATACCTGATCCATACTTTACTGATACACAATGCTAAACAATTCTTCGCAGAGTTCTGAAATTTCTATGGCTTGCAAAAAGATAGAAAAAAAATACAAAATAGACAAAGATCTATTAACACTTTACAAGGGCAGAAAGATGGGAGGACAATGTCGTCATTAAGGTGAAAAAGGAAAGTTGTAGATGAAGATCAACCTTCTTCTTGTGTAAAAACAAAAAGGATGTCTTACAAGACAAGGCAGCCAGCTCTAAAACCCTCTTTAGGGTGAGTCAGCCGAAGGCAGAGAGATGGAAGGAAAATGTCCTCATTAGAGTGAAAAGGAAAACTGTGGATGAAGAACCACCTTATCCTTGTGTAAAATAAAAAAGGATGGGTTACAAGACAAGGAAGCCAGCTCCAAAACCCTACGTGCAGAGGTAATGGCTACCAAAAACTCCACTTTTGGAGAAAGAGTCAATAAAGAAATCTCCTGAATATTCTCAAAGGGTGGTTTTTGCAGTACATAAAGCATTAGGTCCAGGTCATACAGAGACAACGGAATTCTGACCAGTGGAGCCAACACCTTGGATAAAGGTGCGGCCAAACGAATGTACAGCCAGAGGGCATTGAAAGAGCTGAAATCTGACTTTTGATAGTGGCCAAGACAAGCAGTTGATCCACAACCCATTGAAGTAAGACCAAAATCAAGTGTCACCATTGCACCAAGAACATGAATTAGCTCACAGAGACTAACACCACTATATGTAGGTACGATGGTAGATATTTGGTGATGTAGATTTCCAGGCCTTAACGCGGTAGTAAACCACGGCTGCGTTAAAAAAAAAAAAAACACCTGTAAGGTAATTGCATAATGTGCTAGTATGCATTGCATACTAGCACATTATGAAATGCTTACCTTAGAACAAAGCCTTCCAGTGGCGCGATGCCACCACTGAGAGGGCTGACATCTCCCCAGTCTTTCTTTCGGGTTCGCGCACTTCGCCATGTGCTTGGCCGAAGCCACAATGATGTCACTCCCACGCATGCGAGCAGAAGCCCTCAGTTCCGGCACAAAGCTCTGAAGGTCCAGCAAGGTATGCCGGACCTTCAGAGGGCATGCGCGGGTGACGTAACTGGCTGCATCCAGGGTGAATATCTCCTATATGGTGCAAGTTTAGGAGATATTCATTTTACCAACAGGTAAGCCTTATTATAGGTTTACCTGTAGCTAAAAATCACCAAGCGGGCTTTACTACCACTTTAAATATTGTTGGAATCACCAAATTTAACAGATGCCTCTTCTTTAATACCTAGCTTTCAATAGTCAAGCAATTAAAGCAAGCAACCGTAAAGCAGGATGGAAGGTCTTGTGTTAGGACCTTGAAAAAGCAAGCGGAAGATGCCAGGGAACATCCATGACCAGACACACTGTCCCTGTCCTCAAACCAGGGACTGAGTTCAGTCTGGAGCCACAAGAATGA
This sequence comes from Aquarana catesbeiana, assembly GCF_042186555.1. Taxonomy (NCBI): domain Eukaryota; kingdom Metazoa; phylum Chordata; class Amphibia; order Anura; family Ranidae; genus Aquarana; species Aquarana catesbeiana. The sequence goes on along the minus strand of NC_133324.1, from coordinate 132,040,054 downwards.
CTAGATTTTCTTTCAGCTTCTATCCAACACAGAAGACAAGGAGGATATGCATATACAACCAGGTCCATAAATATTGGGACATCAACACAATTCTAATCTTTTTGGCTCTATACACCACCACAATGGATTTGAAATCAAACAAATAAGATGTCCTTTAACTGCAGACTTTCAGCTTTAATTTGAGGGTATTTACATCCAAATCAGGTGAACGGTGTAGGAATTACAACAGTTTGTATATGTATACTGTGAAAAACTCAAGTGCTGTAATGAAATATATGATTAAATAAAATATTGATTAATAATTAAAAAATTAAGCTGCAATCAATCATAAGTGTTCAGGCACCCTAATGTTAGATAAAAATATAAATTATTGATGCGCTCTAATTAAATTATCAATTAGTGCACAGCTCCCCTCAAATAAATTAAATAAATTATATGAATTCAAAGGATACAGCCAACAAAGCATTAAATTGCATGTGATAAACCACACTAAAACAAACAAAAAAAAAAATTATGTGTATAGTGCGCATGTGCAACTGTCAGCACTCATAAGCTAACATTTTGTTGAACATGCATAGTGAAGAATTGAAAAAATAAATGAATACAGTATTACTCTGACACAAATAATAATATTAACCCAGCAGTCCATTAATCATCTTCCATTTGAAATGTAGGGGTTCATTTGTGTGGTGATTTGTAACCCGATTTTTAGCTTTCATTCATCAGTGCCTCCAAAGTTTCTTTTCCCAGATTTATAAATAGATAATGGCTTGCTCCTTGTTTCGCTTTGTATTAGTCTCAGCAAACAGATGAATCATGCAAAATAAAACAATAGTATCATTGTGCAATGATCAAAAGAAAACAGAGAAGAATAGCCAAAGCGATACACTCACATAGACCCAATATGTGTCAGGCATAAAGGATGCAATCAGCCACTACAAGCGAGACACCTCAAAAGCCGCTGCTGCCGTACTGGTGACTCGTAACAGCAGTGCTCGTCACTATCTCCTCCCTTCCTCCCTTTATACAGTTTGTATATGTGCCTCCCACTTTTTAAGGGACCAAAAGTAATGGGACAATTGGCTGCTCAGCTGTTTCATGGCCAGGTGTGTGTTATTCCTTCATTATCCCATTTACAAGGAGCAGATAAAAGGTCCAGAGTTCATTTCAAGTGTGCTATTTGCATTTGGAATCTGTTGCTCCAAACTCTCAATATGAGATCCAAAGAGCTGTCACTATCAGTGAAGCAAGCCATCATTAGGCTGAAAACACAAATCAAACCCATCAGAGAGATAGCAAACACATTAGGTGTGGCCAAATCAACTGTTTGGAACATCCTTAAAAAGAAAGAACGCACCGCTGAGCTCAGCAACACCAAAAGACCCGGAAGACCACGGAAAACAACTGTGGTGGATGACCAAAGAATTCTTTCCCTGGTGAAGAAAACACCCTTCACAACAGTTGGCCAGATCAAGAACACTCTCCAGGAGGTAGGTGTATGTGTGTCAAAGTCAACAATCAAGAGAAGACTTCACCAGAGTGAATACAGAGGGTTCACCACAAGATGTAAACCATTGGTGAGCCTCAAAAACAGGAAGGCCAGATTAGAGTTTGCCAAACAACATCTAAAAAAGCCTTCATAGTTCTGGAACAACATCCTATGGACAGATGAGACCAAGATCAACTTGTACCAGAGTGATGGGAAGAGAAGAGTATGGAGAAGGAAAGGAACTGCTCATGATCCAAAGCATACCACCTCATCAGTGAAGTAGGTAGGTGGTAGTGTCATGGCGTGGGCATGTATGGCTGCCAATGGAACTGGTTCTCTTGTGTTTATTAATGATGTGACTGCTGACAAAAGCAGCAAGATGAATTCTGAAGTGTTTCAGGCAATATTATCTGCTCATATTCAGCAAAATGCTTCAGAACTCATTGGACGGCGCTTCACAGTGCAGATGGACAATGACCCAAAGCATACTGCAAAAGCAACCAAAGAGTTTTTTAAGGGAAAGAAGTGGAATGTTATGCAATGGCCAAGTCAATCACCTGACCTGAATCTGATTGAGCATGCATTTCACTTACTGAAGACAAAACTGAAGTGAAAATGCCCCAAGAACAAGCAGGAACTGAAGACAGTTGCAGTAGAGGCCTGGCAGAGCATCACCAGGGATGAAACCCAGCGTCTGGTGATGTCTATGTGTTCCAGACTTCAGGCTGTAATTGACTGCAAAGGATTTGCAACCAAGTATTAAAAAGTGAAAGTTTGATGAATGATTGTTAATTTGTCCCATTACTTTTGGTCCCTTAAAAAGTGGGAGGCACATATACAAACTGTTGTAATTCCTACACTGTTCACCTGATTTGGATGTAAATACCCTCAAATTAAAGCTGAAAGTCTGCAGTTAAAGCACATCTTGTTTGATTTCAAATCCATTGTTGTGGTGCAGGGGTCCTCAAACTACGGCCCTCCAGTTGTTCAGGAACTACAATTCCCATCATGCCTAGTCATATCTGTGAATGTCAGAGTTTTGCAATGCCTCATGGGACTTGTAGTTCCGCAACAGCAGCTGGAGGGCCATAGTTTGAAGATCCCTGTTGTGGTGTATAGAGCCAAAAAGATTAGAATTGTGTCGATGTCACAATATTTATGGACCTGACTGTGTGAGATTTTAACCATCTCAGGGCGCCACTCGGGTATCTGTCCCGGGATCCTTTCAGGGATCCTTTATCCTGGCCACAAACCTGGACACCTTGATGAGATGAGATGCCAAGAGATACACATCTGACATTCCCCACCTTTGACAGATCTGAAAGAAGACCTTCGGGTGCAAATACCACTCGCCTTGATCAAGACTTTGTTAACAGCTTTCAGCCTTTTTTAGAGGTCGCCAGGCTGTTGGCAGTGGGACTGGACAGAGCACCTGTGTCTTTCACCTGCACTTAAACGCCAAAGCCTTGTGCACCAAGGATTAAACGCCCAGTGTGCATAGGACCTAAAGTAAACCTGTGCCCATACTATGCACATATTTACTACCCCCAGACTCTGCACACACCAACGAGATGCACAGGCTGACGCAACCAAACCCGATGATTCAGATTCTGAACTTGTGGAGGTTGAGCAGAATTAGAGGAGGGAGAAGCAGAAGAGCGCAATGATGAGGCCAAACCCTCTAAAAAGAAGATATGAATTCATCTTTCAAAAAAAATCATTGGAGGCACTATTGATCTGATAGAAAGTAAACCTCAGAACACCATTCAGGATGCGATTTCTCTGAATTGCTGTCTGAAATTTCTACAGTTTTCCAGATTAAAAAAATCTGGGCTATCTCTAATAAAAAAATGAAATACAAATATCCCTTTGATGGTAAGCATGTTAGCAACCTGGCTAAGTGCCCATGTCTTGATGTTGGTGTATCAAAACTGATGTGCAATTCTTACCTCCCCTTTAATGATGCTGGCAGACATAACTCTTTGTAGATCAAAAAGAAAACTATCTGTAAAATGTGCCAGTAAGCCTTTCATAGCCTTTTGATTGTCATGCTTAGGAGCCACTTGTGTGGCAAACCTGTGGGTATTTGGTTTAGGCTCATTAAAATCCTATTAAGAAAGTCAAAACTAGAAAGCAGATTTTAAGGTCTGGCGGTATTAAAGTCTGCTATTGATGCTTCTTCTGAGTCCATCAGAATGACTGCCAACACTGCGTCATTATCTCATAGGAAAGATAGAGCTTTGTGGTCCACATATCCAAGGCTGGGATGGAGGTGTTGGTGATAAAATGAGACGTTGTGCAATCTGTTTAAGGGGGAGTTTCCCTTTGATTAATCAAATAAAAAAAGATTCTTTGAAAAAAGAAGCAAATGAAGCCAGGAAATATTTTCACTTTCTCTGACAGCTAATTATAAATCCCTGCCAGGGAATAGAAAGGGGTTTTTATTCAGCTATGATCCTAGTAAAAACAAGAAAAAAAAAACAAACGGGCCGATTTATAACAGACAAGATATTGATATCAGCTCTGTATTATATTCCACAACACTACTCAATTCTATTGCCTTTTACAGCCAGTCCACAAACTGCAGTCTCTAGTACCTAAAGGAATTCTCTCTGCTTAAAGTGATACTAAAGGCATTAAAAAGAAAAAAAAACCAGTTCCAGTGCCTTGAAAAAGAAGCCTTTGAAATTTTCCACATTTTGTCATGTTACAACCAAAAACGTAAATGTATTTTATTGGGATTTTATGTGATAGACCAACACAGAGTGGCACATAATAGTGAAGTGGAAGGAAAATGATAAATGGGGTTCAAACTTTTTTTTACAAATAATTATCTAAAAAAAGGGGCCTTTTGTAGTCAGCCCCCTTTACTCTGATACCCCTAACTAAAATTTTGTGGCACCAATCACCTTCAGAATTCACCTAATTAGTAAATAGAGTCCACCAGTGGCAGCCGCTCCATTAGGGGCGCAGGGCCACCGCCCCCCTAATCCATGCGCCCGGCCCCTAATCTACATGCAGGGCGCCGGATGCATGGATTTCAATGTTTGTTTTTTTTTGGAAGCACATGATTAGAGCCTGAGGCTCTATTTGGCTTAAAAAAATGGTGGGTTCAGGGCGCAGAGCCCTGCACCCTGAGCCCACCCAGTTGTGTGACAATAGCGAACTAATATTCACTATTGTCCTCCTGTTTCTCCTCCAATTAAGAAGTGGGTCTTAAGACCCATTTGGCCGAGAGGAGAAGCGACCGTATTGGCTGCCGAGGAGGAGACGCAGGGGTAGCTGCCGAAACT